>NW_027312472.1:0-29466 GCF_040954645.1 Diabrotica undecimpunctata | reverse complement strand
ACGCGCTATCTCAGAGTTTTTTAATAAGTTAAGATTTGTCATGCACTTAGTTTTAAGATCTTTTAAATGGCATTTCCAAGTAAGTTTACTGTCAAATGTGAGTCCCAAAATCCGCATACTCTTTACTGCAGGTAGACAAGTACCATTTATAATAATTATAGGATTTATAGTACTCGTGTTCGAGATTTAAAGTGACATAAATATTGTAATTGCAAAATAAATGGTCAAGTGAACAAATTTGATTTTCTAATTAATAACCGGTTATAATAATTACTGAAGACTTTAGTATTTAAGACTTATAAATGAAATGAAGTCAAGGTGGAAAGTTTATATTATTGTTATGCAATCATTTAATCATTTAACCCTTAACGTCTGTTTGAGAATCGCTGAACCAGAATTGCTCCTCCTCTAACAAATGCGAACATTCGACCCACATTTCGCATGCGGACAATACACCAAAACCAGGAGGGTCATTAAAGACACTTCCATCATTACCCATCGTCCATGTTAGGAGTGTCTAGCTAATGCAAAATCCGCCCGCTTTCGGTTCGTGTTTCCCCCTTTTTGCTGACCTGCAGATTCGATCTGCCGATCTGTTTGCAACCTGATAAATGAGAGAGAGGGCCGTGTATTCCGAACGAGACATTAATCGTTTTTTAACGTAATCTTTTGTACCTCTGGAATCCATTAGAAGGAGGGCAATGATTTACATTCCCAGCAATCGTGGGTTTGTTAGTTCGTTTATCATTCGAGAAATAATTGAACTATAACCTGTGCTTGATTAATTCATAGATATTTTCTTTATACAGTGTGATACTAAACAATAGGTCAGACACAGATTTTCATACCTATAGGCTCGCCAAAAAGAAAGCGAATGTTGCGGTGATGTAAGGGAAATATTATTCATTACCGGTTCAGTTTTTGAACAATCCGGTAGGCTGGCTTCTTTCTCCAGGTACTGGGGGTTTCTGCCATAGTATTAGCAATTTCCAGTTTAGTCCATCTAAGGTTTGAAAACATCTTTATCTTTAGAGATCAATTGTATATTTGGTCAGTAGAGTTAGTATGCAGTCAATAAAATAATATGAGGTAAATCAAAACTAAAGATTAATTTAGTGCAAAATGGGTCATCTTTAATTGACGTGGGATTGAAGTAGGTATAGCTAAACAAGCCCATAAGTAACTCTAAGTTTTTACCTTTTTGCAATAGCAGATTAGCCCCTTACCGCATAGTGGTATTGCCCAATATTTAGTTTTATATCTAAACGTTAGAGATAGAATCTTATTTTAAAGTATTTATGCATGACATGTCCATAAAGAGCACATATTTCATATAACCGGTAATGAAGCGCCATCTCAATGCAGCAAAGTGAAATTTTATAAAAATTTGCAAATGGTCGCAGTCTGACAGCTGTTCATAAGAATTGTGCAATTTGATATTCAATTATCGAAGTTTCTACTGAATATTTTTGTACAAAAAAATAGCGACATCCAGGACAAACCTTCAAGAAAGAATTTCTGTAAGTATTTTCACGTATTTCTTTATATTTTGGTATTTTTGACGTGACAACGTCTTAAATTAGGTTGTGGCTCGGAGTTATTTAAGAAAAAGTGTAACGCCCGCTCACGTCTGTTACAGTGAGTCGCCGAACGAGAGAGAGGCCCGCCGGACCGGCGAATGCCTTGCGTCTCTCTCCCACTCAAACATGATCGGTCCGCTGCGCGCGGCACTAGAGAATTAGGCGCGTTGAATCGCTAAAGTTGAAAATCGTTGAAAGTATCGTCAGCTGTGTCTGTAGTGGAAATGTGGAGTGCTTAGATTCGTCATTTACAACAACTACAACAATAAAGGTAAATAATTGTACACTAATATTTCATTATCGTAAACTATGATTGATTGATTAATTGTTAGATTGACACAAAAGTTGAGAAACTGAGTTTATAGGTTATGTCATACTATTGACAAATGTTGATAGTGTTAAGTAAATTATTAGTTTAAATCACTCTGCAATCAATCGTAATTCAGTCGATTGAGAAGAAACAGCGCGTATTGCTAGTCAAACATTTAAAATAACAAATTATAACTTCTAACCTGTCAAAACAGGGCGACCAAACAAACAAACTAAACCGACCAATCACCACGCGCGGAGTTAGAATTTAACTGTGTTTAGCAAGAATTTCAAATTCCAATTTTAGTAAATGTTTTAATTTTCAACTTTACCATTTACATTTACAAATTTTAATTAATTTCAAATTTATTAAGCAAAAATTTGAACCTTCGATCTGAATAAGTATTTTGATTTTCAAATTGATTCTTTAAAATTAAAAATATTAAAATATATATAATCAGAAGTGAACGTCACATAACATTATCTGTACTTATTATTATTTAATATGTAGGCAAATACATGTGACCATACTTGGTAGACACAATTGGAAATAGTAATTTTTTATAACTGAAAAAAATAAATATATAAAATACTGGTAGCAAACAATAACTTCAATGATCGATATCTCCGCAACTAATTGATATATCGAAAAAATTTTCAAATAAATTTTGTAGAAAATAATAAGATCAATAATATAATATAAAATAAATAATATATAAAATAATATATAAAAATATAATATATAAAATATAAATAATATATAAAATAATATATAAAAAATATAAAATAATATATAAAATAAATAGACAAAATCACTCAAATAGAAATTAGTTAAGTTTAAATTTACATGTACAATGTTTTAGTAAACAAAATATATTTCTATAGTTAAAATTTGTGCAATTCTTATTTTCATTCAATTCCTTGTTCCTATTGTGCAATTTAATAATATTCATATCAATAAATATTCTACCGAGAAAAAGACGTTGTCACGTAAAATCTTCGCCCGTAAAACCGACTTTACAGGCAACCGATTTTTTTTATCAAAAATATGCTTGTGTCATATATGCCACAATATGCACTGTCGTGCAAAACTCTCATTCATATATGGCACAATATGCGTTCTGAACTTCTTGCCCGATTATATTAGCGCTTGAGTCAGACTATGAAGATTATATCATAGATAATAATAAATCAGATAATATTATCCCAGAAACGGATTGAGAAAGCAGTTCGGATAGCGAAGATGATATTTTTTTGGACGAATTACAACGAAATCTAATAAAGAATAGAAATAAAAATGATCCAACTTGGAAAGAAGGACATTTTGGTAACATCAGATGATGATATAAGAGTTAGATATCAGGTTATACTGAACTGCCACCTGAGTTGCAACAAGCGGTTTCCCCTTATGCATTTTTAAATTGTTTTTAAACAAATGAGATGATCGAAGATATAGTTTATAAAACTATTTTATATTCAGTGGTAATGACCTCAAAAACCTTTGTAACTTTCTGGAAATGAGCTAGAACAGTTCTAGGAACCTGTACTTATATGTCAATAGTGCAATTACCAAACGCTAGAAGTTATTGGAACTCTAGACTGAATCATCGATTGATCTCAGATGTTATGTCATGCAATAGATGAGAATAAATAAAAGGTCTTTTACATTTTTCGAACAATAACGATGCTATTGCTGCCGGGAATCCTGGTCATCATAAACTTTTTAAAATCCAACCGCTACTAAATAAACTAAGGAATCAGTTACTCAAAGTTCTGAAAGAGGAATTTTTTAGCCATAGATGAGCAAATAATTCCAACAAAGGCGCGTCCATCTATAAAACAATATAATCCGCAAAAACCCCACAAATGGGGATACAAGGCGTTTGTTCTTAGTGGTGTCAGCGGATTTGCCTACAATTGTAGGTTCTTCGCCTAACACAAACAGTAACAAGACTTATAAATCGCAAAATATTCTTTGATAATTGGTTCAACAGCGTCCCATTGCAAATTTATCAATCGAAACAGGTTAGGTTACCACTAGGAACAGTTTGAATAAATACAGTGTCAGACAGTAATATGCCAAAAGAGGCTGAATTAAAAAAGAACGGCCGAGGAGCTGTGGCAGAGAAAGTCGTCACAATTGATGGTACAAAAATACCTGTTGTTACATGGTATGATAACAAATTAGTAAACGTTTAATTAACCTATGTTGGGAGTATGCCAACAGTTGAAGTTCAGCGGTTTTCGAAAAATTTGATACTTTCTTTAAACAATGATCTCGCTATTTCAAATATTTAATTTTGGTCTAAAAAATTATCCTCATCCTAAACACATTTCTTGATAATTTACATGTATTGAAATTTTATTAAATATGATAAGAAACAGAGAAGTAGACAGCAAACTCAGAAAAGCTATTATGAGCCTATACAAGAACACAAGAAACAGAGTAAGAACAGATAATATGGAATCAGAAGAGTTTAGAGTCAATGATGGCTTACGACAAGGAGGTGTACTAGGCCCCATTTTGTTCAATATTGTACTAGATGATGAAATGAAGGAAACTAGAGAAGAAACATCGAGAATATTTGTTGGACATAGAAACCTGGAAATGATACAGATAGCGGAGTGCGCATTTGCAGATGACCTCGTCGTATTTGGAAGAAACGAGGACGCACTTAAGAGAAACCTCCAGATATGGAGAGATAAACTTGAAAAACGTAACCTGAGAATTAATGAAAGTAAAACCAAGGTCATGGTATGTGGGAAAACAGACCAACATACAAACATTAAAATCAATAACTATACTTTAGAACAAGTCGAAACCTTTAAATACCTGGGAGTGCAACTAGAGAGTAGGAGTACACAAGAAGCAGAGATAAACAATCGAATAGCAAACGCTTCCCAGATATACCACGCAATTAGAGCACATTCCTATCAAAAAAAGAAGTATCCCAAAAAGCAAAGATAGCTATCTACAACACAGTTTTTGTACCTATCTTAACATTTGGATGTGAAAGCTGGACGCTCACCACCAGACTAAAAAATAAACTGCAAAGTATTTCAATGAAGTATCTAAGAAGAGTACTATTGGTGACCAGAATGGACAGGATACGGAACGATGAAATAAGAGAACGCCTTAAAGTCCAATCAATAGAGAAGAAAATCGAAGAAGCCCAACTGAGATGGTACGGCCACATGGTAAGGATGGATAAAAAAGCCAAGTGAAACAAGTGTGGGAAGCGAGAAGAACCTTGAAAAGACCGAGGTTCAGACCAATGAAGACCTGGGACGATGAAATTGCCGCCATCCTAGACAGGAGAGGAGTCACCAAGGAGCAAGCGAAGAAATTGGCAAGCAACAAGAAGAATTGGAGGAAGTTTGTGTATGAAACCTAAAAAGAGACTTTACACCCAACACCTTAGGGTAGAAGGATTATTGATTATATATATATTAAATATGATGAACCGATTCCGGAGTGGAAGTAATTTAAAATATTGTGAAAAATCCACAATATTATATTATGAAAAATCTTTTTATATATTTTAATAGATTTTCTTTGGTATATACTGAGTACCATCAACACTTCTTTTGTTCTTTCATTCAAATAGCTACATAGAAATCTTTAGAAGGGGCAATAGCAAGAATTACAATTTGAAATAACGGTTTGAGAACCGCTGAACTGATATTTTTAAATGAACGGCGCAAAAATGCGTGCCAAAAATGCTCCCGCCCTTCTTGCTAGCATTTTAATTAAGGTCTTGAGAATAATAAGGGACATTCTTTGAGAGGCAAACACGCTTTTTATTCTACTCTCCCGCTGACAGATACTAAAGATTACTATTTCAAAAGGGTAAAATATGATAATTTGGGATATAAAAGATGGAAATATTTTAAATAAACCCTTTTTGTTAAACATTTTCCTGAAATATTTTTAAAGAAGCAAAAATTTCAGTATTCCTTGCTTGGGTTTTGAATGGTGTTTTAAGCGTCAACTTTATTTTAGAGGAAAAATCTAGAAACATTTACGATGCACGATAAATAAAAATTATATAAAATACGATAATTAAATCTTAAACATCTGATATGACTCTCAAGCTACAAAGTTTCTTACAATACAACAACAAAACCACTGAAAACTTTTGTTTTCAAAAATTCCACAAAATTTATTATAATATGTTATCACTGCATTTGTTTCGGCAGAGTGTCTTTCTCAAGTTATTATTGAATGTACAATAGAAACAGAATAGAATCACTTCATAAATTTTCTTGATTTAAAAATTATCAGACATAAAAACAAACATGAGTTCTCCATATTTCATAAACCTACCCATACTGACACGACTATACACAATTCATCTTCGCATCCTACACAACATAAATTGGCAGCCTACCATAGTGTGTTAGAGTAATAGAAATTCCGATGTCAAAAAACAACTTCGAGATAGAATTAAATATCATTAGGCAAATGTCAGTAAACTATGGGTACAATGAACAAACAATAAATTAAATTTTGAATAAAAAACTACATAAGCAAGCCCTGAAATTAGTATTTCCACCACCAGAGAAAAAACCCAGTACCTTCTGCACGATTACATAAATAGGCAAGATATCAACGAAAATAGCCAAACACATAAAAAAGAAAGGAATAACACCAGATTTTAGAACAAAAACTTAGGCAAATATATTAAGAATAACAAGAGCCAAAATAAAAAGCACTTACACAGATATGTATACAAACTTAAATGTGGCGACTGCCTAAAAACTTACATCGGTCAAACTAGTAGAACTTTAAACACACGTAAAGCAGAGCATAAAAGGGCTACTAGACCATAATCATTTTTTTAATGACAAATTTCAAATTCTTCACATCCAAAATAAAGGCCTTAAGCTATCTTTGTTAGAATCTATGGAAATCAACAAATTAAAAAATACAGACATAATTCTGAATGACCAACTTGAGACAAACATTTCTCCCCTCCTCAACCTATTCAGTTAAAGACTATAACGTGTAAACACACACCAAAAATAGATTACTTGAGAAAGACACTCTGCGAAACAGGGGTAGTGATAATATATTATAATAAATTTTATGGAAGTCTTGAAAAAAAAAAAGGTTTTCAGTGTTTTATTGTTATATAAAATTACTTTCCATTAAGTAATGGTCCGTTACTACTTACAATATGTTTACATTCATATACAATCTGTTTCTGTATAAGTTATGATACAGATATATAATTACACTAAGTAGTAAAGGTGACAGTCTTTTAGGAAATGCATTATGGCACTATACATGTTTGTGGAACCGAGTAGGTTACTTAAATTATTTTGAAAGTTATAAATAATAGTCTCTTTAAGACATTCTAGTTATATGTGCTGGACTGTTAAGTAGTCATTACAATGTTCACAGCGGGGACGGTTTTAAGAAGACATTAGATATCCATGGGAACGTCGTATCTCAGTACCTATTCTGAGCCTTCTGATAATAAGATTGACTTTTCTGGGATTTTGGGGATTGGTGATGAAGGTAACAGTTGGTTAAATTAACAGAAGAGTTGCCAATGTTTAACGCAGACAGTGTTCGACCTGTATGCTTGTGGGGATCGCTCAAAGCCAGATATTTTACAACGATGAATGGGATTTTTTCAAATGTTTTTTTTTCATCTGGTTGTACAATACAGTGATCTTGTCTATCGATCAGAAAACCTTTTTTTTCTGAACAAACACGTGGCCGTAAATCTCTTATTAGCTTCAACCTATTCATAACCGGGTGTTTGTCTTTGATACATTTACCACAAGAACTGATTCTATCTTTTATGTAAGTAATTAGTATATTCATCAGTTCTTGCCGTCAACATCCACCAAATACACCAAATACTAATGCATTTTGTTCATTACAAACGTCTTATTCGGTGCTTCATAGATAAGTAAAGATGTTCTCTAGATGCAATTTAAGACTTTTTTGGCCTTCAAATATTCGCTTAACTAAATTAGCCATGTTAATATTCTTATTTATTAATAAAGTTTTCTTTACCATTGAATATTTGAACAATAAGGAACTCATAGAAAACGTTTCCAAGCAGTACAGTTTCATTAGCATGCTCTATATGGTTTTCTGTCATCCAGTGTAGCAGTCTCTGCCATATGCGTTTCTAGATTTCAGCGGTAGTAAGTTTTGTATTTCCTTTTCTGCTTTTTTGTAATTTCGTCAGGAGTTTCAAAACTTTCCTGCATTTTTAAAGCAGGTTTGACAGCATTGTAGGTTTGGCAGCAGCAGATGTTTATTTATGTTTGATATTACCCAAACCACGGTATTGCCTAGTCTGCTATGATAAATTTTCTGAATTTTTAAAAATACTTAGATTGTGAATACGATAACAAACTAGTATGACATAAAAGTTTGTATGCACCGTGGACATTAATAGATGTGTATGTGTATACCCTCGGGCGACTTACTAACACTCGGACCAGAAGCCCTCGTGTTTGTAAGAGAGTTGCCCTCAGGCATAAACTTAATATGCCCTCGATACATAACCACCGATTTAAGCTAACTTAAAGACCGTAAATTTATACCACATATGTAGCATATTTGGCGCTCTCTATCAGCCACATTAAAGTGTGCGTCAAATTGAATTTCCTCATACTCAAAAGCCCCCAGTTATAAATTTTTCTACATAATTCTCCACAAACATGAAAGTTATAGAGAAAAATAAAATTTTAAACACCCTGTATCTTCCTTAATATGAACATTTATTAAAACAAGTTAGCTTTAATCATAATATGTTAAAGTGAAGACTCTGCTTGTCTTTTTGGAAAATTACTTAAGGACTACTGTATATAAGGATTTGTATTCAAGAAATGTCTCCTGAATTTTTTATTCAAAAAGCAATATTTGTTTAAATCTGTTAATCCTATTCGACATTCCTTTTACTTTACTAGCAGCAACTCGTATATGTTATTTTCAGTTTTGTCCCAAATAATATTATTGTCAAACACGCCATTTTAAATAAGAACTTCCATCAAAAGTTAAAAACGACATTATTTGCTTGATTTGTCTGAATGTTGGAGAATTCAATTTCTCGGAAACACTTTTCTATTTAGACATGATGATCATGACATTCAACAAATATTCTTATCTACAGAAACAGAACGTCATCGTCTTTGATGTACGTGTCTCACGCGATCGCTCAAAGGAAAACGAAATATTGCTCCTCTAAAAAATGGATAAAAAGAAGTGGGTATACTCGTAATAACCAGGGGGAGGCTTCGAGTTTTTTTCAAGGAATTGAGAATAAAATGATGTTGTTACCGAGTAAATTTAGATATTGAGACCTTTTTAAATTCAATTTATGGATTGTGGACTACAAAGCTGGTTGGAATAAATGATATTTGTATATATGGTGCTAAGAGATAAGAGACATAAAAAAATGCAAACAATTAACACGCTAGATACAAAGTAAATGGGACTCAGACAAACGCGGAACAAATAATTAAAATTTGGTGTTTCTTTGGCGATAAGCGTTTTAAACATGCCTTTTTAACAACAAGCCTTGTACCAGTATCATTTTAATTTAACTTTTCCAGGAGACCTGTAGATGATCAGTAAAGTATAGTGGTCGAAACGTGTAATCCTAAGTTGATAAAATAGATTATTTGATATATGGGCAAATCCCCATTATTTTTCATTTTCAAAAAAAAAAACTTAAGGATTTTTAAAAAACGGCACATCTTTTAAACGGGTTTTAATACTTATATTATTACTTATTATCATCATCATCAGTTGCGTTACAGCTCTTTATGAGCCAAAGCCTTCTTCAGAACAATCCTCCATTCGCCCCTGTCTCTGGCAACTCTTCTCCATGCTCTAATTCCGATAGACTTCAAATCATTTTCTAGGTTGTCTTGGTACCTAAGTCTCGGTCTTCCTCTTATTCGTTGTCCGATCGGCCCTCTTCGGTCAAAAACTTTTCTGACTATGGCATCTTCCTCTCGTCTGATTACATGAGGCCTATCCATCTGAGGCGTGCTACCTTAATGAATTTTACAACGTCAGGTTCTCCAAATCTTCTATACAACTCAAAATTGTAACACCTACGCCACAAACCTTGTTCTTTTATGCCTCCATATATTCGTCTTAGTATTTATCCTCAAAACGTTTGAGCAATTCTTGGTCATTCTGTGTTAGTGTCCAAGATTCTGAACCATATGTTAGCACTGGTCTTATTAGTGTTTTGTATACAGTCAGTTATTACTTATTATTACTTAGATATATAATGAGGGAAAACCGCGCGTGATAAAATTTAACGAAACACTGAATGTTGTAGAAAAAAATGTAATGCTAAACTGCTAAACTAATATCTTTATTTATATATTACAACGTACAAATTTTTTTTTTGGTTGCACTCATAATTGAGCCCCTCGATAGTCTACCCTAGCACTGAAGGTACATTCTGCAAAAAGCTCATTTGGTATTCGCTATATTCTCCCACGGCCATCCGAAGACTGGAGGAAACCTGGACTCATCGGTAATTAAAATGAATTATTTACAGAAATTGTTTCTGGCAAACTGAATCCGCCCAACTCGATGGCGCCTGAGAAGTTGGGCCTGTTGCAGGTCTGCGACTGCTTAAATTTGTCTAATTGTTCGTTTACTTACGTAGTATTTCGGACGCACTGAAGTTGATTTTGAATTTGTACAGTCGTGGCACGACAATCTCGTATATTTTGTAAGAGTATGAAGCTATCATCACGAGCACTAGTTCTTCATTGGGGATCGGTTCCAGGTTGTCCAGTGTAACCTCCTGTTGCCAAGAAACGTGTAAAAATACGGTGCACAGTACTATTGGATATCTGATACTTTTGAGCAACATATCTCTCTCGTCTATCGTTTTGAAGCAACGCAACAATAGCAGCCGCTGTTTCGGGATTTACAGCCATAATTCTTGAGATTAAATCAACGCAAGTCAACTTCAAATTGTGTTCGACACTTGATTCGACTTAATATATAACACGTTTACTGACATCAACAAGAACAAAAGAATAACAATGTAACGATTATTTTGCCTACCACATAGGGTATTACTAAAAGGGGTTGAAAATTGAGGACAGACATTATTGGGCAGAGATAGGGTAACCAAAACAAAACGAAACGCTTGCGAACGGCTACTCAGGGTTTGTTTGAAGAACTGGGGGATAAGTGAATAACAAGAAGGGGACTGAATTGGGGTAACTACAAAAAGTGGAGCAAAATGGGTACTTACATGAGTCTTCTGGACAAACAAAACACAAGAAGGTTCTTAAGCTATTTAAAATGGACGCCGCTTAGAAGAATCTTCCTGCTGGATGAATGAAAAGGCTCTTCCTTCCTAAAAAATACAAAAGGTATTAGAAAGTTTTTTAAAAGTAATAATACTCTTTTTTTGTGGGAAAAAATTACACATTTATTGTTGTCTCACCCCAAATAGTTAAAAAAGTAAAAAAGTAAATAGTAATAATCAAATACAAAAAAAAAACTTACTATATTACTATGGGTTTACAAACTCTTGAAGTTGGAGATACTACAAAAACGTACAATTGTTAATGGGCGACAATTTGTAACGGAAACAATTAGAAATGAAAAATAGCTTTTTAAATGGAACTATGCATAGAGGTTAACCTTTTTTTAACAAAAACAAAACAAGATCTCAGTTATGATTAGGTATTTACCAAATGTCAAAAAATAAAACTAGCTGTCAGATGTCAATATTAAATTCTAAATTTTGGGAATAATTAATATGACAGCTTAGCCACACCCTAACATTTATAATTTTAATTATTACAGATTAAAATGTATGTGGTTATAATTTACAAATGTTGTAATGTCACAAACGAAAAACTGTTTATTTTTGCAAAAAAAAAATTTAACCATAAAATGGTACCTGGTCTTTCACTAAATGTTAATTTTTTTCTTTTGAAATTTCTGGCGTTAGAACTGGAGTTGGATTCTCTGCCACACAAACAATGCATCAACTGCGAAATAGTCTGGGATGACAACCAGGGACAAACAAAATGAGGATGGAAGCTGCTGAGCAAAATGGAAACATGTGATTATACTTCAAAGTTGTTGTAAACGCCGTTTTACAAATATCTTAGATGAGAGACGACATGGAAAATGAAACACAGTGATTACTCGTTCAAAATTGACACATTGCATTGAGTATAATTCACTTTTTTTAACAAATTTGCCGGCTTCTTAACGCCGACACTCGCCGCGTCTTGTCTCAACAAAATCTCTTCCAAACTTCTGTAACTACACATACTGCACAATTAACTGTCACAGTACTACACAGTTTCCCATAAAAAGGGACGAAAAACAAAATACATTACGAATTTGAAGAAAAATTTTGACTTCAATAGAACTAAACGCCTTTAACAGCGGCCGGCCTTACCGAGAGTAAGTAATTTTTAAAAATCATTTGTCCAACTTAGTATAAACAAAACATATGCGGTTAAATTCCTATTTATTTAACGCGCATAATATCCTAAAGTGGCTCTCAATCAAAGAATACCGAAGAAATACCAATCTGTGATATATAAATGTGTTTATTATCAATTCCGGCGATGCAAAAGGATTGAAAATACTTTTTCGGTGTTTTAACTTATATAAGGTGATTTGAAATGCTACAATAATAGCATACCGACAGCTACCCTTACACTTCTAAAACTGATAAAAATGGTGTATTCTTTATTTCTGATCTTTATGCATTTTTTTTTCAAATAAGCAGAGGTAAGTTTTTTTAGAAATTACCTAAAACAGTTTGTTTCGTTTATGTTTACGTTATTATAAAAATAAAAGTTTAAAGAGAATTAAAATTTTAAGTTTTTATTTTAAAAATACCGGAGCAACTGCTCCGTTTTTTGTGCCGGTGAGTGTAGAATAGAATCTTACGAATAGGCTGATGTAAATAAACACGGGGATTCCCAAACAATAACAAAAACAGATGTTTCGAAAGGACTGCTTTTTGAACAAAACAGATTAAAAACGGATCAGTTCATTAATTTAGTACAGGATGAAAAACCGACTAACGATGAAATACATATAAATAAGGCGAAAATGATCAAGAATGGAAAACTATTAGGCCTAGGCGACATCAGTTTAACGGACGAAGAAAAATTATAGTAGGTAGAAATAGAGATAGCGATGAGGTTAAGGGTGTACCAAAAATTTCAACTCTACATGTCACAAGAATTAATAAAGATACTACAACTGACTCTCTTACCGAGTTAATTAAAGTGAATTTTCCTGAAGCAACATGTGAAATGATTCAATCAAAACATCCAACAATTTACTCATCGTTCAAAGTAAATATATGTTCAGGGAACTTCAACAAGGCCATGAATCCCGAAGTTTAGCCTCACGGAGCTGTTGTAAGTCTTTTTTTTACCGCAAGAAAAAACAGACAGAGAAAGCTTAATTTTTGATCCAGATATTACATTATTAAATATCCCAAGTGTTAGTCAGAAAACTGGTTTTAAATTGGATAAGTTAGAAGTATTCAATTCTCCTAATTTTGACACAGTTGGTAAGAATGCTTCAACTTTCAATCAAAAAAGTTTTGGCTTACTTCATCAAAATATACAATGTATATCAACAAGCATTGAAAAACTAGAGTTCTTCCTGCAGTGCGAAGGTCTACATAAAATATGTGTCTGTTTAACTGAGCACTGGAAATCTAAAGAACAACTAGAACTACACCATATAAATGGATTTTCTCTGGCTTCATCTTTCTGCCGTGACCAACGGGAACATGGACGGTCTTCAATCCATGTGAAAGAGGGTGTGGTTTGGAAGGAACGTTCTAATATATGTTCTCAATCTGAGAAATATAATTTTGAAATGAGTGCTGTTGAAATAGACTATTGCCTTTTTAATTGTGTTGTGTTGTGTATTTATCTGCCTGGACGTGGCTTTATTGATGGATCTAATACTTGATGTGCTACTGCAACTAGTAAAACTCAAATTGAATATATTGATACAAACATAAATCAGCCACAAAAAACAATGGTTGTGGAAGGTTTTATCTCTGATCATCGTGCGCAATTGTTCCAATGTAGCATTAACACAGACAATGATGCCTATATATTCATCCGTTCATATAGTGAAAGGAACATAAATTGTTTTGTTCAAACCCTTGAGTCAACAAATTGGTCAGACGTATTTAATACAATTTCTGCTGAGGATAAATCATTAGATTTTTTAAATACTATCCAAAATTACTTTCGGTCCCATTTTCCACTACTTAAATGTAAACCTAAAAAATGTACACGTTCGAATTGGTTTACACAGGAACTGTACAATTTAAGGGATCAGCTAAAACTTTTAGAAACGATCTGTCAGCAAAATAGTAATCTTAGGCCAGTCCTTCATTTGGCAAAGGCAGAATATTCAATTAAATTAAAAGCAGCTAAAAGTAGTCACTTTATGAGACAGTTAAACGAATCATCAAATAAAATGAAATGTATTTGGCATTTAGTAAACTTAACAGTCGGGAAACAAAATAACTCAAAAGTACCTAGTGATGATAACAGTAATTTAGCAGACAAATTTAACCACCATTTTGTTAAAATGGCTCCAAAGTTACTTGCCGCTTTGGATCCTACTAGAATAGGTGGGTTCACATCAGCATCAAAAAACCGTAATAGTTGTTCTATGTTTTTATATCCAACTAACCCACAGGAAATAACTAGTATAGTCGAAAGTTTTAAATGCAAACACAGTTGTGGTTTTGATTAGATTTCCCCTAAGTTATTAAAGCAGTGCATTCATGCTCTTGCAGATCCACTGACGGATATTTGTAATGCCTCTTTTCAACAAGGAATATTTCCTAGTATGTTTAAACTATCTATTGTAATCTCTTTATTCAAAAGTGGTGATAAAGATGACCTTAACAAATATCGTCCCATAAGTCTCTTATCTGTGTTTTCAAAGATAATTGAAACTCTTTATACTAGAATGAACGAATTCCTAAAAAAGCATAGTGTCTTGCATAATTTTCAACATGGTTTTACATCTTCTAAATCTACAACTACAGCTCTTGCAAATTTCGTCAGCTTAGTCTTGGACAGACGAGAGAAGGCATGTGGTTTATTTCTCGTTTTGTCCAAGGCTTTTGATACTTTGGATCATAATTTGTTGCTAATAAAACTTGAGGGGATTGGTATTCGTGGTGTAGTTCTAAAATGGATTACTTCCTACCTAGAGAATAGAAGACAAAAAGTAAAGATAACATCTAATGAACTTGTAAACGAATCAAACACATTGGATATCCATTATGATATCCCTCAGGGTAGTGTATTGGGTCCTCTACTTTTTATAGTATTTGTTAATGATATAGCTTTGGTAACTAATTCACTGACTGATGTTAACATCATCAGTTATGCGGATGATACCAACATTCTAGTCACAGGAACGTCTGCTCAAAATTTGCAAAATAAAACTACATAGATACTATCCACCATCAACAGTTATTTTTTATCCAGCAAATTAGTTTTGAATGAAGAGAAATCAAAGTATATGATTTTCACGTCAAATAATTTATTAAACGATCAAGCCACTATAGAAGCAGCAATAGATAAAACAGACTGCACGAAGTTGTTGGGGGTACTTCTAGATAGTAATTGTAAATGGTCAAACCACATTTCTAATTTGAAATCCAGATTAAGTAGCGCATGTTATGCATTGAGAATTCTTCCACCTCTCTTTCATACATCAATATTAAAAACAGTATACTTTGCCCATTTTACTCAATAGCCAAATATGGCATTGAAGTCTGGGGTTGTACCTCTGAATTAGAGCAGATATTCGTACTTCAGAAGAGAGCTATTAGGATAATGTTTAAAATGAAATTTATAGATTCTTGTAGAGGTATCTTTAGACAAAACAATATTCTTACAATTCCTGGTCTGTATATATTTTCGTGGAAAATGTATTTACATAGCAAAATTTATGAATTTAATAAATTTCAATTTAACCATGTTTATTCAACAAGATTCAGAGACAATCACTTTATGCTTCCACAACATCGTTCTGTTTTGTTGGAAGGTAGTACACATTATGCAGCCATAAGTTTCTTTAACAAATTACCAATAGATATACGAATGAATTTACATCAGCCAAACTTTCGGAGGTGTGTACATCAATACATTTGTGAGCTAAAGCCATATTCTAAAAATAACTATAGAGTATGTTTTATCGTGTTTATTAATTTATATACTTTTAAGATGTATATCTGTAACTTTGACTTGTCTCATACAAGTACTTTGTATAATGTCGCATGTGATCAATAAATTTGACTTGACTTGACTAGTAAAATGTAACCACAAAATACTTTCTATTTTTCTTTATAACCAAACCAGAGTTCGGAGAAAATTTACTTCATTTTTACGACATTTCCGATTAATAAAAACAAACAAAAACAATCCGGAACTGTATAATTATATTTCGCGTCGTCCGGAAAAGTTATTTTGTATAACATTTTCTAGATAAATTCCAAGGTACTGAAAACTTTGAGAGGTTATTTAAATATTCCGTTCGAGACACAAATGGCGCAATACAACCGATATTAAATTGTATTTTCATGAATATTTGATGTCGTTGCGAAGAATGTGCCCTTTGGGGAATAAAATACAGTTCGAGATATTTTTGAAATTTTCGTTTCTGGTAAATTTATGATTTTCAGAAGGAAGATTTCTAATATGTGTATTTAGCAGAGCTTATCCAGTCAATACTATCCATATATATATATATATATATATATATATATATATATATATATATATATATATATATATATATATATAATAATAATAATAATGTTTATTAATTTTTCATATACATTGTATAAAAAGGAACAATAATTTAAGTATGTTATTTACACATCAAAAAATAAAACATCTGGTACTACCCGTTAAAACCAAAAATGGTCGAGCACGGGCATCGTGTGTGCATTGTGTATTTGATACATTAACAATCCAATAATTACATATAAATAATTAAATAAATCTAATTATACAATAATTCTGTATTTCAGTTATTTCAGTTTGTATAACGCATTTTTATGTTTTGATGATGAAAATTATACTTATTTTGATTTTATAACTTTCAGGTAATCAAAAACTATTACTAAACAGTTTAGTTACTATTACTATGACTGAATTATTATTTGCTTAATCCATTAAATTTTGTATATAGCTGCGATCCAAATTGAGAATATATTTTTTAAATATTGATTTTATCATTATCAGTGAGTTAAGAGTACTTAGGTATATTTTATATTTATCAGGTAAGGCATTAAATATTCTTGGAGCATGGTAAAGAAGGTATCTTTGACCTGATCTTTTTTTGCTACTTCCAGTTTTAACATGTTTATTTGTTTTATTGCGGATTTCATAGGGGTGGCATAGTTTATGAAGTATATGTTTTCTATTATATACGTAAACTAACATGGAATACATATATAGTTGTCTTGTGTCCATTACTTTGGCTTCAATAAATAGAAGATGACTTGAGTAAGTACGTTGTTTATATAATATTATTTTTACTATTCTCTTTTGTAAAATATCAACTTTTTTTAAGTATGTTTTTAAAACACCACCCCAGCCAAGTATTCCGTATCTAATTCTAGACTCAACAAGAGAGTGGTATAATATTTTTAAATATTTTACATCAATTATTGATTTTATATATTTGAATTTTGGAACTAAAGCTCTCAAGCATTTTGCTAGTTCATTCATATGCTTATCCCATCTTAGATGTGAGTCTATAGTTATGCCCAGATATTTTATATTAGAGGTTGTTTTTATCGTTATGTTACGTTCCATGCAGTTGATGTTTATATGATTAAATGAAGGTAGTGATACTTTGTTACTACAAAATGGAATCACAAACGTTTTTTCAAAGTTAATTGTCAATCCTTTATAATTGAACCATTGAACTATCTTAAACATATCAACTTCAATTTTATTTTTTAAATCTTTCCAAGTGTCTGCACTATACATAATAGCAGTGTCATCGGCGAAACTGATTATTTTTCCTTAGGTGTTTACGTTATATAAGTCATTTACATGTACGTTAAATAATAGTGGACCTAAAACTGTTCCTTGGGGTACACCACATTGTAAAATGAGCTGATCACTGTAAGTGTTATTTACCTTCACAATTTGTTGTCTTTTGTATAAATAACTTTGAATTAACTTATGTGAAATTCCGCGTACTCCACACGCTTCCAATGCTTCTAGCAATTGCGGATGGCTGTCCGTATCAAAAATGCTTTCGCTAAGTCTAGAAATACACAGGCAGTAGGTTTATTTTTGTCAACTCTATCATATATGTTATTAACACGTTCTGTAATTGCATCACTTGTAGAAATACCTTCACGAAACCCAAATTGTGAAGATGATTATAATGTTATGTTTGTTGAAAAAAGTAGTTAGTCGGGTTTTAAGTGACTTTTCAAATATTTTTGCTAATGTTGTGATTAGTGAAATAGGTCTATAGTTAGATATACTACGTTTATCACCCTTTTTAAAGATATATATATATATATATATATATATATATATATATATATATATATATATGTATATATGTATATATGTATATATATATATATATACAGATTAGGACATTGTTGTATTGACCATACAACACAATGGCAATCGCTGTGACATGTTACATGTTTCCACCTCTATATTCATTTCACAGTAGGTACGAATTGTCGTAATTGTCACAATGACATTAAAAATTTTAAACGAAGTTCTGAAAGAATAAACAAATAATTAATAAAATGCCTATTACGTTGTATACCGTCCAAGAAAAAGTGCAATTTGTAACATGATACTTTCAGGGTCATCCGATACGCGAAGTAATTGATTTATTTATTGTTGCCTTCGAAAATAGACCCTCATCAAGTGTTTCAACAGTTAAAAATACGAATTAAACATTTTCAAACTTCGGGATATGTAAACAGTTGTAAAAAGTGTCATGAAGGTAATGAACCACGTGTTAGACCTGTCGATGAGGAGCGTCAAAGCAGGGATATTGATATTTGTTCTTTTGTGGAAGCTAGTGAACCCTGCAATATTGTATAAATTGCTAGGGAAGTTAACGTGAATGCTCGAACTGTCCAGCGAATTCTCAAAAGGAATGGGTATCACTGTTTTAAGATACAACTAACACAAGAACTGTTTCCGGAAAATAGCTTGAGGCAGATGGAGTTTTGTGAATTTATGTTAGATAAACAGAATAAAAATGTACACTTTTTAAAAAATATTTTATTTTCTGACGAATCTTCAGTTTCATTACATAAAAAACACAATCCATACGTTGCAAGGTATTGTTCTCGGAAAATAAGCACCTCAGTGTTGCAGTGCGAACGTAGCATCCGCAAAAGTTAAATGTTTGGACTGGGATGTTAGGCGACCATATTGTCGGTCCATTTTTTATCGATGGAAACCTAAACGAGCCCAAATATTTACATCTTTTACAGGATGAGATCATTCCGGCAGTTCGACGCCTTCCCGTTATTTTCAGGAGGTTTATTTCCAACAGAATGGGTGTTCGGCTCACAACTCTAGAGCAACTATTGACTTCATCAATCAAACGTTTCTCGATCGACTGATAAGTACACGTGATACAATTAAATGGTAACAAAAGAAAACATTTATAGGGATCAGTTTGAAAGGGCCACAAACCTAGTCGAATTAAAGGCAAATATACTTCAGTTCTCTGTAAGCATTACACCAACCCTACTCCAAAATATGAGGAGAAATCTGTATGACAGATTTGGTTACTGTTTAGCACAAGGAGGTGAAATATTTGAGCCCTTAACTCATTAATCTGCTTTCCTAATTTTTATTTTTTGTTAGGTACAATTTACGAAGTTTATGAGTTCTTAATTAGGTAGTATTTTTTGTTATTTATGTTTAAGTTTGGAAGAATTTTATTGTTTTTTTTTTATTTAAAAGTACAAACGATTCTTAAATCAATAAATCTTAATTCCTATGGTCAACAAAATAATAACGTTATCCTTACTAAGATTACTGATTTAATTGCAAATTAAAAAGAGTGTATTATTATTATTTTATTTTTGAAATTTCTTTTTATTTTTATATTTAAAAATCTAATTTTTTTTAAGCCGTTTTGACAATAAAACATATCCATTTTTTTTAGTTAAATAATATTTTTAATTCCATATCTACATTTATAAATACATACGTGTTGCGAATTGACATGCACTCTAGCTGTGTTTCGTTTTTACACTTACATTGGCAGTATCGCGGCATGAATTGAGACTTCAGTCGAACAAATGAATTAATTATTAAACATCGCGACGTTATATAGAAATTTACACTGGTTAATTGCAAATTAGAGGATCTGAGTTATTGTATTAAAAATCGTATGTTCCGTAAAATTTTTTCCAAATAAGTATATATAAGATGATGGTATTATTGACTGTTGATTTAAATATAAGTGGTGATTCTTGAGGATGCAGCCTATTTGGCCCACAAGACAAAGAAAAGTCTTTAACTTACTGTCAAGCTTTCGAATTTATTTTTAATTCTTTTTCAAGATATCTGTTGACAAATAAATATAAAAATTATGTAGTTATAATTATTAATTTTCTTACTTACTAGTCGTAAGATTACAGAATAAGTTGTAAAAAATCAGAGAAGCTGATATAGGAGATGGTTCGTACAGAAAAAAAACAAAAAACCCATATGTTAGACAAAAAATCATAAACGATCATTACTGCAAAATCATACAAAGCTGCAGATTTCCAAGAGAGAAAATATTGACTTTGATTTCTGGGTAGAAAAAATGTGACACATTTGTGACAAACTTTCTATCTCTACGATTTAATTTCTGTCAACTATTTTTTTTTATGCTCATATTTCCTGTTTCAGACGTTTTGTGAAAATGTGGCGCTTTATTAATAAAGTTAATATATCTTCTTTAATTCAGCACTTACTATTACTAGACTATAAAAACTATGGAATCGTTTTCCAAAGAGATTAAAACATATGACATAAATCATTTGAAGACCGAGCTCTCTGGACAGTCCATTAAAACTTTACGTAGTATTAATTCAGAAAACGGATAATTATTTTAACTACTATCTCTTCAGAAACATGGTAATGTGGTTTGCATTTTAGCTATGCTAACTAAAAGTTTTTAAAATGTGATTTATTTCTGCTAAACTAATAATTAAATGGTAGAGAAATTATGAACGTTTTTGCTTAGTATATTTTCATATAATTGGATAGTTGATTATATTTCAAAAAATGGTTAAAACTTTATCCTAGTATGTATTGTAGCCAAAAAACGTTATTTTTTTATTTAAATTGTACGATAACATACATTTTACGTTTTAAAATGAATTTTTTTTTATTTAGAAATCACAGCCGCATCCACCATAATTGTTATTAGCGGCGGCTACATAATTACAAAATTAGGGTTTATAAAATATTCCTATAGATTTTAAGAAATTTACAATATTACTAACTGAAAAATTAGTGCCTTATAAATTACTTAAACTATTAGGTGTGTTAAATGTAAGACGAAAATTGGCAAATCTATGCCATTCAATTAATAAATGGTTAACGGTTATTTGTACATTACGTGTTTTACAAATAGGTGGATCACTTTTGGACAGTAAATATGAGTCAGTAAGTTTCGTGTGTCCAATTCGTAATCTCGTTATCACCAATTGTTCTCTTCTGTTCCTGGTTGAGGGTTCCCAAGCTGTAACGTCATTTTTAATTTGCTTCAGTGATGTTTGAGAAGATTGCCACACTTGCACAAAACTCGATTTTTTATAAAAGCTTTTACATCACTCGCGGTATTTCGATTCTTGGCTTTTTCTGTATCGGCACATTTAGCGATTTCACTCGCGCACTGGTCCGCACTTTCGTTGCCAGCAATGCCAATGTGGGATGGGATCCATATAAATCTGATACTCCTAGAATTTTCTTGAGTCTTCATGAGTTCTAGTTTTATCAGTTTCTCAAGGGGACCTTTAGGATAGATCTGTTTAAGGGTTTGAAGGGCGCTTAGTGAGCCACTTAAGATAACAGAGTTAGGAATGTTATTAGAATTTATATGCATGATAGTTTTAAACATTGCATAGAGCTCAGCGGAGAAAATCAAAAAGAAGGTTGGAAGACGAAATTGATATGTATCGCTTGGAGTAACGAATGCAGCACCTACTCCTTTATCACACTTAGATGCATCTGTAAAGATTTTATAGCAATGTTCGTAATACTGACGGATAATGAGATCTAGATTATTCTTAATCTCTGCGTAACAGTTAATATGTTTGTTGTATTGGGTTAGACAAGTATTTAAATTTGGGATATTAATTATCCAAGGAGAGGGGCTTTTTAATATTGACTGGAAAGGTAATTGGGAATTCTATATTAAGACATCTTAGGTAATACCGTATTCGGTCATAGTAAGGCTTATGTTTGGTACTATTGGTAAAGAGATTTATATATTTATTAGTGAACGCATTATTAAATAGAGGTTTGTTTACATTTGAGGCTATTGACGTTGCGTGTGAAAGTGTTAAGGAAATTTGGGGTGATATAATGAAGGCTCCCCACTTTCAGAATATAAACTTTCCACCGGTGACGTTCGAAATGCGCCAAGAGAGAGTCTAAGTGCTGTGTTGTGAATAGAGTCTAGCTGTTTTAACAATGTGGGAAAAATGAAAACGCTTGAAGACTTGGTAGAAACACTAAACATCAGATCCATTTAAAATTATAAATTACTATGTAAGCCTTTTTGTTTTTCGGCCAGGGTCTGAACTATCGACTACTAGGTTATTTACAGTGAAATTAATGCAATTCGGCCGCCTGGTCCACTTGGCTTTCTGATCGACATTGCTCGTATTAGAAACGCACTAAACAATTTGTTACCTCAAAATATAAAAACGCTTTTATATATGTTCCAAACAATGGAGTTAATTACTCTTACTGTAGTATTACATAGTATTACAAGTAGGCTGCGTTCGTTTAATTGTTTTTTTTTAGAGGACGAAATCTTACACTAGACGTCCCGAACAGTTTCCCGATGCTACTCATCGGTGTAGCATTTTCTTTTTCCAAAACAAAAATTGGTATAGCTTATAGTATTTATAGCTTTTTGAATGGGATAACTATTTGCTGTTTGTTTTTTCCATGCTCCGCTTACAATGAGGATATTAAGAATATTATGAATTTTTGCAGTAGAACCTGCAGCAAAAGATTAGCTGCAGCATAAAATAAAAAGTGAGATTTAGTTCTGGGTTCTCAATATTATCTTTTTTATTGAACTTTGTAGATAAGATAAAAATAATACTGATATGGAATATTTTATTGATAAAAATCAGCCGCAGTCTATTTTGCATAAGCTGGCGGTAAACAGAGGAAGCAGTCTATTTTGCATAAGTTGGTGGTAAGCAGAGAAAACGACAAGACTTCATACCGTTAATTATCTCATTTATTATTTCTTTGTTCTGATAAAGCAAGTTATTCACGGCAAGCTGCATTTTTTGATGATTCAATGCTACAATCAATCATAGAGGTAGATGATATAGCTGTCGCCCTTATACAATAAATATATACAAGGAAAACCCTGCGTTAAAACTTTTGAATCACTGTAATACATATGCTATGTTAGATGTTATATTGTATTGGAGGGAAAATGGTTTAGTACTCTAGAGACTCTAGAGAATCATTCTCTCTTTTGTTGCCGACAAGAATGTAGCGTAGAATCTTTTTAAATAATTTTAAACTGTTTTTCCTTGTTCCAGTGTAGTGTTATGTACACTTTATGTTTCAATTTCATGTTTATTACATTCTGCGCTTGCTGGATAGCCCAAGTTTGACGAAATGCCCCTGGTGATGCTGTAGAAAGCGAAAGTATTTGGACAAGATTTGATTATTAAAATTGTGCTCGATATTTGCCTTTAATTTTTTCAAAAGTTCATTTATTCGAGCATTCAACCTTATATCAAAATGTCGAAGTATTAAATCGAATTGGCAGATAACGAAAATTGCTGCCAATAATAAAAAGAAGGAAAACTGCTTATCTGGGTCATATATTTTGAAACTCCAATTACCAGTTCTTAAAGCTTGTTATGGAGGGGAAGATAGAAGGAAAACAAGACATCGGAAGAAAGAAATACTCATGGCTTAAAAACATAAGGGATCGGACAAACCTCGATACCCATGCACTCTTTAGAGCCACACAAGACCGACAGGAGTATGCCAGAATTGTCGCCAACATCCACTAATTGGATAGGGCACCATAAGAAGAAAAAGGTATGATTTGTTGTTCGTGAATTTGTGAGGTAAGAATATGAAAGGATTAAGATATTTACTATAAATGTTCATATTTTAAGGTTATATTATCGTTTTATTAAAGCTATAAATATTTTTTACTGTATTTCAAAGTATTCTGTTGTTGTTTTTATCTAGGTTATTTCAAAATTAATTAATAAATCATTAAATTTATTTACGAAGTTTAAAAATATTTAAATTAATGTTTTAATCTTTTTTAAGTGCTAGCGATTTTATCTTCTAAAGGACTAATATATTCGTTTTAAATAGTTAAAAGTAATTTTGTTATCCTTACTGAAAAATTCAGTAATACTAGATATCTTCAACACATGTTTATTAGTCATTATATGCTCAGATCTAAAAAATAAGCTCAAAAACTGTTACATTCAAAAAATATTTTTTTAAACACTCATTATGGCAATTTGATAGAAAGGTTTCAACAGAATTTTATATTACAACTTACGAGACAAACAAACTACGAGAAAACTAATATCTTTAATATTTTAGCAGGATAACAATACTGGCAACGAAAAAAGAATAAAATGTTAATTTAAATATTTTTCAACTTCGTAAATATACTCAGTGACATTAGAAGTGTTACACCCAGAAGGAGTAATTTCTTGAACTTAATTTTTTGGCAACAGAATGACTATATTTAAAACATGCTATGATAATAATACCAACGGTTTATCTCTTCTACTTTTTGTAAAAATAAAGTTTTATCTTCTAAATTTTTTTGTGAGAGACCGACCTGTGAAAACCGGTTCGTATAGAAATTTTTAGTTAATGTTCCTCAGTCTAATTGTATTCAGTGTAAGCAAATGCCTCGAGTTCGAATAAACCATAATTACCACCATTTTAGCGATTTTGACAGGGGTAGAATTATTGTGTATAAAGATATGGGTTTGTCGTGTCGCGAAATTGACCGTCGTGTTAATTGTACGGCAATGACGGCTATGCGTGTCTGTCGTGTGTGGACAAATTAAGGCAGAGGAATACGAAGAAGACCAACTGGTCAACCAAGGCGTACCACAGAGCGTCAAGATAGGCGCTTTAGATTACTGGCTCTGCGAGACCGTTTTGCTACTGCGCGTCAAATTGCTGACCAATGGTTTGGAGTAGTAGGTAGACCTGTTAGTATGCGTACACTATACCGTCGTATTCGAGCCTTTGGACTGGTTTCATTCCTCCCATGACTAGTGCTTCCTTAGACTGCGGACCACGGTCATCAACGTTTGAATTAATGCAGAGAACGGCAGCATTGGGAAGCAGAATGGCGTAATGTAGCATTCAGCGATGAATCACGATTCTGTTTAGGAATGCATAATGGTCGTAGGATGGTAAGACGCCGCCGTGGAGAACGACGAGATATCGGGTTTGCTGTTGAGAGGCATGTATACAGGACAGTTGGAGTAATGGTTTGGGGGGCTATTGCCTATGGTAACCGATCACCATTTGTGTTTATTCGAGGCAAAATCACAGCTGCGCGTTATGTTGAAGACATCTTACAAACCAGTTTACTGCCTAATCTCGACGGCCGTCGAGACGTCCTTTTTCAGCAACACCACATGCGTCCCCATATTGCTCATCAAACTATGAAGTTTTTCCAAGAAGCTGGCGTTAATGTGTTGCCACGGCCATCCCATGTTCCGGATTTAAATCCCATCGAACATGTATGGGATATGATGTGAAGGAGACTGTCCACTTTGCACCATCCTGCACAGACTCTGGCACAGTTAATACATGAAGTTTAAGTTAACGAGGAGCCACAAGCAGACATTGAACATCTCATTTTTTCCATGCCTAGACGTATACAGGAGTGTATTCAGCTGCGGGGTCGCCAAACACATTATTAATTTTTTTTTGATTACTTGTTAATAAAAATTCTTGACAACGTTATCGTTTCATTCTTGATGTAAATCTACCATGTTGCCAAAAAATTAAGTTCAAGAAATTATTCCTTCTGGGTGTAACACTTCTAATGTCACTGAGTATATTAACTTGCATCCATCTTCACTCGACTTAATACCTTTCCAACGAGTTTCCTGCGCACTAAGTACATCAATCCTTCTTCTTTGCATGAAATCGGCGAGCTCTCTTGCTTTACCTGTCATGCTTTCGACGTTGAGAGTTGCAACTCTCAGGACTAGCTTATTTGGCCTCTTCCGTCCTCTAAGGGGTAGCCCTAGTTCACTTTTCAAGGTTTTACTGCCGGATGCTCTTCCGGGCACAAACCTTTTTTATCCGGGCTTGGGACCGGCACTGATAGTTACAGAGATACTCAATTCACCTATAGGCGAAGTTAATATAACTATATACTGCCATAATATATAATAAGGAGAGTTCGTTTTTTTTTTGTTTATACTGTTCAAATTACAAGTAACTGTTTCCCTTTGATCTGATTTTTCGGTTTTCGTCAAATGTTCAATTTAGTAGGTTATTAAACTTACGACTGAGTATATTAGGAGAAGTCTAGAGGTGGCACCAATCGGTGCCAAAATTAGAGAGCATTGGTTAAGATGGTTTGGTCATGTTCAACATCGAGATGTTAATGACCCAATATGAAAAATTCTTGATCAGCGGGTTTCTGGAAGGAGTAGGAGAGGAAGACTAAATACGATCTGAGGGAAGATGCTTAGTCAGGACATGTTGGTAAAGGAGATTGATATAGGTATATAAATATACTAATATAGAATCTTATGTAGAAATAGAAATCGACTCCGCATAGAGATAAAGGCAAACATAATGATGGTATATTATATGTAACTGGCTGTATGAGGTATGCCTAATGTTCCAAGCAAAAAAAAAATTGACTGTTTTTTTTTACCATCGATACAGTACGTCCATTTCCACACTAGTCACCACTCTATGTTTAAAATGTGTTATCTTACGATTTACGGATCTACATTTTTGCAATAAGGAGAGGCGAAACTTATTAACATAATCCAACGACTTTATTTACATCTTACAATGATGTAAATCTACCATGTTGCCAAAAAATTAAGTTCAAGAAATTATTCCTTCTGGGTGTAACACTTCTAATGTCACTGAGTATAAATTGAATGATTTATTGATTTATTTTGAAATAACCCGGATAAAAACAACAACAAAATACCTTGAAATACAGTAAAAAAATTAAATTTTTAATCACACAATAACATAACCTTAAAATATGAACATTCATAGTAAATATTTTGATACATTGAGATATTTTTACCTCCCAAATTCACGACCAGCAGATAATACCAACGCACAGATTAAATGTTTATAAACAAAAGTCTTTATTTATTCTTCAAAAATTTAAAAAACCAATATTTCTAACTTCGTATGGGACAAATATACAAATTAGAAATGTTTGGAAAGGTTTTTAAATCTCCCGCCCATTGTGACGTCAGATTTAGGTAGTCGATTCCCAATGATTTGATAATTTTATCGATTTTGTCAGTGACACCTTTGAGCTTGTGGGTGTTCCTGTTAATACGATTTTTGTGGTAGCAATATATATGAACCTGTATAAATCGTTTTT
Source organism: Diabrotica undecimpunctata (assembly GCF_040954645.1). Taxonomy (NCBI): domain Eukaryota; kingdom Metazoa; phylum Arthropoda; class Insecta; order Coleoptera; family Chrysomelidae; genus Diabrotica; species Diabrotica undecimpunctata. Next base: position 1,695 of record NW_027312472.1, on the reverse strand, counting down.
ATTTCTGTTATAATATTTTGTTTGCATCTGAAATATCTTCTTCTTAGAGTGCCATATCCCTACGGAACGTCGGCGACTACAATGCTTATAATATTTTTATACAAATCTCGGTCTTGCGCTACGTGTAGCAATTGGTCCGCTGTCAAACCTGTCCACTGCCGCAAATTCCTCAACCAAGAGAGTTTCTTCCGTCCTATCCATTTCTTTCCTTCGATTTTACCGTTGAGAATTAGCCGAAGGAACTCATATCTTGGTCCTCTGATTATATGTCCAAGATATTCTAGTTTACGCCTCTTAATAATATTTAATAGAGTTCGTTGATGTCCCATTCTTCGAAGAACTTCTTCGTTTCTGGTTCTGCTAGTCCATGGAATTTTTAGTATCCTTCGATACAACCACATCTCAAACGCCTCGATTTTATTCATGATATCGGCGTTTAAAGTCCAAGTTTCACATCCATACAAAAGTACAGACCACACGTAACATCTTGTAAACTTTTCACGGATTTCCAAATTTAATGAGTTATTGGATAATAGAGGCTTGAACTTTTGAAATGAGTTTCTTGCCTGTTCAATTCTACATCGAATTTCGAAGGATGGATCTAGATTTTGGGTAATCCAACATCCAAGGTATTTGAATCTCTGAACTCTCTGCAGCGGTTGTTGGTTTAATATCAGTTGGGTTGCGCCGATATCCACTTTACTGGTCACCATGTATTTAGTTTTATCGATATTTATCGACAGTCCCCAATTTGTGCATTCTATGTCAACTCTATTGATTAGCTCCTGCAGATCGTCGATGTTTTCAGCTAGAATCACAGTATCGTCGGCGTACCGTATATTGTTAATTATTTCTCCTCCTATGATAATTCCTTTTTGATCTTTTAAAGCTTCCCTAAATAGATTCTCAGAATACACGTTAAAGAGGGTGGGAGATAGTATACAGCCTTGTCTTACGCCTCGTTCAATACTGATTGGCTTTGATTCTCTGTTGTTGGTATTAATAATGGCTGTTTGGTTCCAGTAAAGTTTGGCAATAAGTTTGATGTCTTTCTCATCTAGTTGGATGCTCTGCAAGGCGGTAATTAGTCTGGTATGTTGAACGCGATCAAATGCCTTTTCAAAATCAATGAAGCACATATATACGGGTTTTCTTACCTCCCGACATCGTTGAAGGAGTGTTTGCATAGAAAATAGTGCTTCTCTGAAATATAGTTTCAAATAAATAAAGAAATTCCTAAAAATTACAAGAAAGTATTTTGCAGTAATCTATTGTTTTATTAAAGTGTGTCGTCCTGTAGTTACGCCTGATATACTCGTTCTCATTTCCCCTCTGTTGTGCTGTCGCTTTTTGTTTAACTTTAGTAACACCTGAACAACTGCATCATACATTATTCTCCGTCAGGACGTCCACAAAACTTATTCGATAAACTTTAAGTGTCTTGTCTTATTTAAACAAGAAAATACCATTAAATTTATACACTGGAACTTTAAAAGGGAACTTGATGTGACAGTTGGAGGGGATTTGGAGTAAATTGATTAGTTTTCTTGTGTAGGATGTTTAATCAAAGTAACGAGGAGGATGGAAATGAGAACTGATGAAGAGAATAGCGTGGTAGGTAACACCGTATTGTTACGATATTATAAATGTAACAATAATATGCTAAAACTTTTTTACGAACTCTGAGATAGCGCG
>NW_027312471.1:0-29466 GCF_040954645.1 Diabrotica undecimpunctata | reverse complement strand
CGCGCTATCTCAGAGTCTTCTTGCTCTCTGGAAAGCTTTTCTGGCCTTGTTTCTGTCCTTTATGAGGTTCTGCAGTTCGGTTGGGATGATTAGTCCTTTGTTGTTCGGTCATAGATTTTGGTATGTTTTCTCCATCGCTTGTTGAAATTTTTCTCGTTATCTCCTCAATTTTCTTTTGACTTCTTTTGTAGATAGGAATTCCCTCTTCATCTCGATCTAGTTAAGTTGTCTTCTGTAGTTTAGCCAATTTGCATCCTTCCATCTCCATCTTTTCACCGGATCGATAGTGGGAAGGTCGACTCTAGATGTCATCTTTCCGGTTACTGGTTTGTGATCCGAACTGCATTCGAAGTTGGCCCTGACATCTTCCATAATAACTTCTTTTGTGATGAAAAAGTCCAACGTAGAGTTGTTGTCTTTATAGTATCTTTGTAGAATTGTTCCATCTCTTGTATCCGTGTTGCATCCCCATGCTGTGTTGAGCGTTGAAATCTCCGGCTAGGACGACGGTTTGTTCTGAGTTTAGCATGGCATCCAATTCTTCAAGTGCTGGTTCCTCACTTCTTTTCCTGTAAATAGGGAAAATGTTAGTAGTACCTACTTTTATAGCCACATTTTCAAATTGATTAGTATCTAATACCACCTGGTTCCATTCTATGTTATTTTTAACATATATGGCGACTACTCTTTTGTTAGGTAGGTCCCTTCTTTCATATACAGCATAGTTTGTTATCCTTGGCAGCTGTATGGTCGTCATGTAGGGTGTTTCTGATAGGCATATGACATCTGGATTGTGCCTTATCACCGTTTCCCTTAGTTCATTAATTCATAGCCTTAGAGATGCTATGTTGAGTTGAAGGATCTTCAGATGCTTAATTGGCATTGTAGATTTCTTCGTACTTACTGAATATCATCGCGTGTTCGCTGAATGACTTTGCTGCTAGTAGTTCCCTCTTCATGTCCTGAAGTAGTCCATCATTCTCTCTACGTTTACTATTTTATTGATCTCCGCCCATGTGCTTTTGATTCCCTATGTGTTGTTATTTGGAGTTGGCTGACTTTGTTGGCTTCCTCGTGCTGTCTGTGCGTAGGATAGACCGATTGCTGTTGTTCTGAATGCTGAAGGGTGTGGTGGAGGTGTCACCTTAGGCTGTGGTCGGCTTTTCGCTGCTCTTTGTGCTTGCATGTCCAGATATTCAATGTGTTTCTTACACATTGGGTAGTTTGATGTATGTTCCTCTCCGCAGTTGCAGCATCTGACCTTGTTGACGGTACCCTTTGGTAGTGGGCAGTTCCTGGTGGGGTGATAACGGACTAAGAAAAGCGGTTGGCTAACGAATTGTTTTTTACAAGTTGGCGCTACGTTTCGGCGATAATTCCAAAGCGATCTGCAATTTTAACGAAACACACTCATTTTTCTATGCTTCATTGTTCTTGGCTAAATATACGGGAAGAATCAAAACTAACAAAAAGTCTGTTAATATTTTAACAATGTTTATATCCAGTTGCGAAACTGCAACACGCAGATAATGCAATATTGATAGCCCAAAATGAAGATAGCCTTCGACAACTAGTTCACTTATTTAAAAAAAGGGCCAAAGAATTTAGAAAAACTTTGTTAGATGACCCAAGTAAAAATATTCTACTACCCTTTCTGTCACTTGCTACTCCATAGTAACTAACACTTCCACAAAAAGTAAGTATCTTGGTCTTTGCTAGATTCATTTGAAACATTTCTTAACTTTCTTTCTCTTGAGAAATCCTTCAACTTTTATTTGGAAGTCGAATAGCAAGAAATTTAAATCGAATAATTTTTGTCGAGATAAGTATGATAGAGTAATTACTAATATTAGTATAAAACACTTTCAAATTTTGTTTTGTGTCAGTATGATGCAACAAATATCTTTTTTTTTTCTAAATAAAACGTAGTAAGACCACTCTAATTAGAGATACCTTAAAAAAACAAATATATTAATTGTCGTCATTGGAGATAAAGAATATCAAAAATCTCTCTTAAACTCATAAACAAAAATACAAATGTGATAAAACGGAAATTAGCATTGAAAATATGCAAATCATCAGACAATCGGTATATAAGTAAACCAGTAAACTATACGGTATAAACATTCAATTTGCACGGTAGTTCCCAGTGATAATAATTTAATTTGGATTTGAATTATGTAAAGAAACTTTACACGTTTTAATAAAAAAATAGTTTTAAACAAAATAATACGATAGATTGTATTTTTAATGTATGTATATTTTGCCAGTAATATGTATAATACGAATTTCAAGTCTGAATGTTAACAAATTAGCAACAAATTTTTATTTAAGTTGTATACAATAATTTTAAGGAGTTTTTTTAATACAGTTTTTAAAATACATGCCTAGTTTTTCTATATTTTTTTTCTTTTATTACTCCCTTCCAATATATATTTGAAGTTTTAGGGAAGATTATACTTTTGTTTTCTTTTTTATTAATTTCTTCTAATTTTTTTCGTTTTTATTCATTCATGATAATGGCTGATTCAGTGAGCAGGAAAAGAAAACATACAACCCTAACGATTGAAAAAAATGAGATTTTAAATCGACTGGAAAAGGGAGAATCTGGAGCAAACCTGGCCAGGTTTTATTGAGTAGGAAAGGCGACAATTACCGATATTAAAAACAAACGGGAATCTATACTATATTATACCAGAAAACTCGATTCGGATGATGGTCCAAAATGTAGGAAAACTAAAAACTTCACAAAACAAAAAGTTGGAAGATTCTGTTTATTTATGGATTACTCAGAGGCGTAGTTTGGGCGAACCAATATCCGGCCCACTCCTCTGTGAAAAAGCCCTGCAATTAAATAAAAAGCTGAACGGGCCCACCGACTTCAAAGCAAGTACCGTATGCTTAAAACATTTTAAAATGCGGCACGGCATTAGAGAACTTCAAATTGAACGAGAAATTCTGTCGGGTGACAGTGCTGCAGCAGAGAGCATTTAGAATAAAATTCAGGGAGCTCGTAATATCTCACAACAAGCAGATCCCTCGCATCTCGTCGTCGAGATAAAAAGGTGTATAACTCCCGGTTATAAAGTAAGCAAGTACAGAATTACAGCCATGGTATGTTCAAACGCAAGAAACTGCGTTCGTTCAAAAACATCACATGTCTTCCTATTACATATAGAGGACAAAAAAGTGGTTGGATGAATTCGGAAATCTTCATGGAGTGGCTTTCTAAGATGTTTACACCCGAAGTAAAGAAACACAGGAAGAAAGAAGAGAAGACGGGAAAAGTATTGTTGCTTATTAACAATGCACCGACTCATCCTGGATGGGACCGTTTAAACGCAGCTGCCGAAGATTTTGTGGTGACGTTTTTCCCCACCAATATAACGGCTCTTTTGCAACCCATGGATCAGGGAATCATTGTTAAATGTAAGAAATTGTACCGAAAGCAAGTGTTACAACGTTTGCTTATCGCTGAACGAGACAAAGATCACTTGATCACTTTTTCGAAACAGTTAAATTTAAAAGACTTCTGTCATATGTTAGCAGACTCCTGGGACAGTTTGACTAATGAAAATTTAAAAAATGGATGGAATAAATTATGGAAAATACAAGATGACAAACAAATCGAAAGCGTTATCGCAGATATCGCTGCAGATATCGCTGTAATATGTCAATACCTGGGTTCGAAGAATGTGACGAACTGGATGTTAGTGAATGGCTCGAATTCGATCATAATCTACAAGGACATCAAATTTATGAGGACGATGAAATTGTCGATATCGTTTCTAATATGGTTAACGATAACGCCGAGGATAGCAGCGACGATGACCATGATAATGATGATCCAAAGCCTTCACATTCCGATGCATTTAACTCATTGGAAACTGCTATGAAGTGGTTCGAGAAGCAGCGTGAGTCTAATTCGGCGCAGTTGCTAGTGCTGAAAAGAATCCGCGATTTGGCAGCAAAGAAAAGGGCAGTCACAGTAGTTCAAAAAAGATCTCAGATTATATTCATGTAAAAAATTAAACTTATTACTATGTATCTATTGATCTCCCCCTACAAATGGGCTAATAGTATGCAAGTGCGTATTTTTGCCTCAAAACTAAAATGTATAAAACCCCAAATAAAAGAGATGGTAGGCGTTTAGAAGAAACCAATCTTTATTGAAAAAAAAACCAAACGTAAAATACAAAACGGTATTCTAAAAGAGAACTGTATTTGGCGAGGTCGTCAGAGAATCCTACTGAATTTGAAAATTTGAAAGAGCTGGTTTTTATTGGCTTTGAAAGCTTTAAAACAATATCGTCCTTTCGAAAAAAGGCATCTTCCGTTGTCTCACGAAAACGAAATGTTGAGGACAGTCGCTTAAAAAATACGCCTTCATAACCATCTCATTTACTTGGCAGACTTTGGTAGACTAATCTGTATGATTTTTTACAAAAACCTTCACTACTACAAAGTCATCAGCTAAAATATTTGATACAACATCAATGCTTTGCTCTTCATCGTTATCGGACAAATAACCGTCGCAAGAATAAATACTTTTTTGAAAGGAGAGTGCTACTGATTCATCAAATGATGATTCCTCGAAAACTTTCCTTTTGGCAGCACGAACTTTAGCACTTTGAGATTTGATCTTTTGATTCTTTAGTAATGCTTTCCTCTCCTTCTCTTTTTCTGCTTCCTTTTTTTCTTCGTGTTCTTCTAAAAATCGCCCCTTATTAGGTGTCGATATTAGTAGGGTTGACTTCAAACTTTTCCTGGTTCGTTTTCTTTTTATCTTAATTTTTGGAAAGGGAATAATGTCTGAAGGTGAAATTACTGACTGTTCTGATTTTGATGACGACTGGGGCTCTTTCGTGTCAATAACAGTTTCTTTTTCAATATTTAAAGGACCAGGTACAGAAATTCTAACTTCCGATGTTGATGACGGCTAGGGCTCCATCGCACCAGTAACAAGTTCTTCTTCTTCTTGCGAAACTGGATAAAAACATGACCTTCATCGTCTGAACCTTCACCTAAATCTTGCTCTGTTAGTTCCGCTGGCCTACAGTACCATTTAAGCAAATGCTGTGGAAAATAGTCCAGCCACATGGTAAATGGAGAGAACCTGTCCTGGATGGGAACTGGTCCAGCTGTCAGAGACGCTCTCATAATATCCACAAGGAATCTAAGTTCCTGTAGTTGGCTGTATACCATATATAACAAAAAAATTTATTAAAAATCCTTTATAAAAGGTATATATAACTTAAAAAACCCAATCGGGCTATATAACAAAACGTTTTCGGAATCCATATTCCATCATCAGTGCACTAGGTGGGTATACATATATTGAGTCACTAAGTGTGTCAATAGTGTAGTGGCTCAATACATGTATACCCACCTAGTGCACTGATGATGGAAGTATGGATTCCGAAAACGTTTTGTGATATAGCCCGATTGGATTTTTTAAATTATATACCTTTTATAAAGGATTTTTAGTAAACTTTTTTGCTCTCATAATAAGCTTTTTTGAGTGGCTGGGGTCTTATGGCTGCTATGTGGTGGCAGACTTAATAAATGGATGAAATTATCTTTTGTAAATGTTACTGCTTGAAGACTTGTGTGCGATACATGATTATCTAGAGTCAGAAGAACTGGGCTCTCCTCTGTTGGACTTGTATGTTTTTTAAGATGCTCCGGGTACATGATAAACGTGGGAGCTGTGTCCATGTAACCACTATCAGTAACAGCCATGTAGCAGACAGTGGGCACGTCTTTGCTTAGACGAAGATTCATTCGTTTCGAGTAAATAAGAAAAATGGAAGGACATGGTGACCAGTTGCACTCATATAGCAAACAGCCGTAATTGTTTGCCTTGCTCGGCAGCTACAGCTTTTGCTACATCTCTCTTTCCAACTGGGGCAACATGTTTGTGCAGATTGTTTGGGACTGTCTGAATGCCCGTTTTATCGAATTTATAGATACGGTTGGGGAGGTAACTTATATTTTTTTAGTTTTCTACAAAATTTCAAAATACTGAGCTATTTTCTCTCTATTGAAGCCCATGGTTCTAGCAATACTTGTGTTGGAACTCGTAAAGATAGTCGGTTCTTTTTCATGAAAGATCTAATGAAGTCCCGACCACCCAACTGATTTACAGGTGAAAATGGATGCTCAATACGGTTTCTTACACAAAAAAATGGAAATTAAAAAACGCAATGACTTCAGCGTCATTCCATAAAATCGGTTTATCGAGTTCTTTTCAATACTGAACTATTTCGTTTTCTTGGTTCTTGGTTAGAACTGCCTTTAAATCTGCCTAAAGACTGCGACACCATTTCCTTTTTTCAACCTTTGCCGTAGTGTCGCTTCATGAAATCCTATAGCTTGTGCTTTCTGACGTATAGAAACGCCATTATTAATAAGTTCACGAGCTTCGCCACCAAATAACTTCTGTTAAAGGCTTCATGTTACACTTGAAAGTTCCGCGGGAGTTAAATGTGCTTTTTGTGGTTTTCCGGGTTTGACTCCTCGTTGAATAATTTGAATTTGATGAAAACTATTATTTTGACGACGTTTCGGAAAGCGGCACTTGCCATTGTCAAGTCAGATAGTACCTCTCCTTAGTCAGTTAACTTTAAGCATCAGCAGAAGCGCTACTACATGACTTGACAATGACAAGTGCGACCTTGCCGAAACGTCATCAAAATTTGCATAAAGAGAAAAAATGCAGTGTCAAAATATATTTATTCAAAGAAATTAGAAAAGGGATTCGAAAAAGGTTTACTGTAATTGTTACAGGATGAACATCAATGCAATTACTGCAACATTTCGTAACGGGGAAGACAGGTCCGGCGAAACAATGGTAATAGTTTTTATTAACTAGGATCGGTATTGTAGAGTAATAGGTAAATAGATATAGAGATATATGCCTACAGAATTGGGGTAGGTTGTGAAGTGGATAACGTGAAATAAAGCGAGTGGTGTGTTTGTTTGACAAAAAGATTCCAATTCATCCTAACTCATCATAGCTCCAAAGAGTTAAAAAGAAAAAGAAACAATGATAATGCATGTGGAAGAAATGAAAATACGTAGATGGATGAGTGAAGTGACAAAAAAGGATACAATTAAGAATAAGTATATTAAAAGAATCCTTCCGCAACAAAACAAAAGTGACCGATGTATTAACGCAGATAGCAAAACTTAAGTGGAAGTTTGCTGGACATATCATAAGATAGAAAGACGACAGATGGAATAAGATGATTATACACTGGAGACCATATAGTTTACAAACGAAAAAGAGGGAAAGCCACAAATGCGATGGTCAGATGACTTGAAGAAACACGCAGGCCCAAAGTGGATACAAACTGCCTACAATAGAGAGACGTGAAAAAAGGAAGAGGAGGCCCTTTGTCCAAAACTGAACAGCAAGGGCTGTATATATAGATAGATATTAAAAGAAGTCTAGGTGTAGCACCAATTCATGTCAAATTATAAGTGCGTAGATTAGGATAGTTTGGGCGTTCATTCATAACGTCCAGACATTGCTCATTTGCAAGTTCATGGAAGGAGTTGAAGAAGAAGGCCAAGGGAATTGATATTGATATGACTCAAGATAGAAGTGTATGGAGAACTTGTAATTAGAGAAGCTGGCATTGCATATAGAGTAAAGGCAAAGAGAATGATGATGATGATTATAATTATGAGAAACGTTCATAGCACGCACCCTTGGTGGATCATTTCTGTAATCTATGTTGGTTCGGTATAATGGCTCCTCAACTTGTACTATTCCTATCTCTTCCTAACACAATTAAATTATTATGCGTATGGCCGTTTATGCTTCAGAGTTTATCAGGATATGTACCATCCTTTTGTGCTTACATGTTATATCAAAAGGAACAAAAATATCGAATATCTAGATTTTGGCAAAGTAAGATTTTGATATTGTTCCATTAGCCAGTCTTCAGGTTAAAATCCATGTGGTGAGTGTTATAAATGTTAAAAAACGTCGTAACTAAATGCATGCTTTCTATAAAAAAAAAATGTTGTGTTTGCTGGCGAAATCAGTGGTTTTAAATTAATTCTAAGCTGAATAAGATCAAGAATAATGTTTTGTCCACTGGATCACATCGTCGTCGCTAACGTATGGTAATCAAATTGTGCTTGTACACAAGCACAATTTGATTACCATAGTCATTGTCCATGTACCATTGTCAAGGAGCATACCAAGTTAACATACTCTTACCTTTTCACAAACAAAAATAACCCACCCATATGTGATCAGTGTAACGTTCGATTAACAGTTAAACAATTTTAAAAAATTGTGGTAAATATGATCAAGGAAGACATCGTTACAATATTTCGGGCTCTCTAGCAGAAGCTCTACTAGGTACTAGGCTTGTAGGTCAAGAGTATTCCTATTATAGTATAGTTAAATATTTAAGATCTATAAACATTTTCTATAATCTGTAGTTATTCAATGGTATTATTTATATTTTGTTGCGTCACTAATAACCTCTTGGTGGATGCGACTTTTTTTTAATAAAAAAATGCTTTCTTTCAATTGGAGGTTTCAGTAATACTATTGGCATGTCATTTGCTCAGGCTGGTTTAGAATTTGTAACTAATTTTTATAGTCCTTTCTATTTTATACAAAGTTCTTCGAGAACCTGCTAAATTTTTAAATTTGGTAATGCATTAAACAGGAATATAGAAGATGAATCATCATTCCATTCGATTATATAATTTTTTAATTTATATCATTTATATCAATTCTAACGTGCTAACTTGTAGTTTATTTCTGTGTGTTTCTAACGGATCTAATGGGTTAATTGTATATTATTACAGTTACAAGTAACATACGAGATTGGTACTTCACATCAAAAATAAGCAATAATAAATGCTGAAGATTAAAGTTCATCTACAATATAATAACCGCCAAATGAGTTTGAATAACCATTCAATAAAAAACATAGAAACAATGTCGTACACATAATATTCCAACCGGTTATACATTTTTGGAAGGAAATTTTCTTGGTTTAATTAAGAATAATATTTATCATACGATATATTAGTACGAAAACCAGTTTAAATGATTTTTTATAATTACACGTTATAATTATCAAGATAGCCTTATTAAAGTTTCACTTTTAATTTTTACAGAAAAAACTTTGTATATATGGGGAATCACAGATTTGTTGATCTGTTGGTTAATGTATTTCTAAATTTGGTTTTTAGTATTGTTCGTGGTTGTTTTATTATTTTCACAGTTTTTAATTAGCTCGTTTACCTTTTCAAATGAACTTGTATCTGAAATATCTTGACCATTTACAATGTATTTATTTTCTAGACCGCTTGAAGTACTTTAGAGTTATCTTTTCCTGAGCCTTATTTCTCTTTTATTTATTATCAAAGGAGTCTTTATGTTGTTCTCTAATCTATACACATGAATTTGACTACTTTAGATAGATAGTTTCAGCCTTTTAATAATCGGTGTACACATTTTTGTTTTAATTATATTTATGACTGAAAAAAGCAGATATAGCCGCTGTAAAGGCAGATGTAGAAGACACAATATTGTAAATGTTTATGAAAGACAACTCCACTATTCATTTGATAAGTGTTTCCAAAAATTGGGTGAATTTCTGGAATTTCGTTTATTATATGGCAAGTCCGTTTCGCTATTCTCCATCAAGTTCAGTCGCATTATCTGCTGGACAAGTGTTAGGACAAAAGTAAAGCATCAGCAACGGAAAGTATATTCTTTTTTCATTTTGGGGTGTCAACAATTCGCTCCAGGTTTTAGCATCCCTCAGATACTTCAATGCTAGGCGATGTCTGTCATTAAAAGGAAATCTTTGTTTGATTTGCTTTGCCGCTTCTATATACAACTCTCTACAATGTGCATATAAATTGTTTACCTTTTCTTCATCCAGCTCTTCTGCTTCACGTTTAATTCTGATCAAACTCAGTACCATTCTTCCGAAGTATATTTCGTGTTATGCTTCTTTTATATCGTCTGCATTGCTCGTTTCAAGTTTTTTTGTTTCGGTAAGATCTAGATATTGGTCTTTAACAAAGCACCCAACAGTATTGTGTCGGTAGTCAGTATTTTGTCATAAAGTAAATATAACTGGGGTCTCAGACTCATTTAATCTTTGAACTCTATAAAGATGGGTAACCGCAAATTTCAAAAATTCTAAATACAGTTCTGTCTTTTGTTCGAGGGTCTTGTTGAGAATGGCTTGAGCAGAAAAAGAAGGCATCAACATAAACTGAGGCTTGAACATATAATTTTAACGTCGGTAATTGTTCCCGCACCCTGTTGACCACCTCAATGAGTGACGGCTATATTGTTTAGCAAAGATGAAGCTAGTTTGTGTGGCTTCAAGTTTACGAAAAATTGAAATGTCTTACAATCACCAACAGTATGGTACAATTGGTCCAAAAAAATGCCTAACCACGACATCCAAAATAAAAGTTTTTCTTTAACACCAAATTGTTCTATATGGTCAACATATTGTTCAATAAAAATTGATATAATTTTGAGCGTTCGGGCTTGGTGGGGGGATAGGGAGGAAGGAGAAGTCGATAAATTAGTAGTTTTTTATGTTTCCGTTAATATTTTACAAACTATGCGATTTTGTATGGAACAATGGTTCTTTACAAAAATGTTCTACATTAAATTTGAAATAACTATGCGATTTTGTATGGAACAATGTTCTTTACAAAATGTTCTACATTAAATTTGAAATAAAAAAAGACCTAATATAATTACCCTAAATGTTTGATTCATATTGACGCAATTACGGTGACTTATTTAAATTTTTAGGTCGCCGAAAAACGTAAATATGACGACAACTAATAACATTCAAGTATCAACAAAAAGTCTTATCTCGTGGTTACTTCACAACCACAAAACTAACCACACATCGCGGAAGCGATAAAGTATATATTTATACGTTATAGTGGGTATTTTAAAATTCTTGAAGTTTGTAAATATTCCCTCATATTTCTCAGAAAAATGCTGTACTTTTTTTAAAAAAACTGCTTGGAAGGTCATTAACTCAAACATTAGAAAAGATATCAAATTTGATGAAATATGTTGTAATATAAGTATATTATTAGATCGATAGCGAAATAAAATTAATATGCGAATAGCAAATAGACGTAATTTTTGTTAATGGAAATATTTACTGAAAATTGATTTTTTATTTAGAAAAATAAATCCACATCAACTGATACGTGTTACTAACTGGAACATATGCTAGAAGAAACAGTAATCATAAAAATACTATCAGTAAATAATACCAACTTAATGTACACGCCCAATGAATATAGCGCATTAACAAATCAAATCATTTATTTTTTTAAGAGCTGTCACGAAAAATCCATTTTGTTTATTAATGTATTCGTTTCTCCACTTCTTGCAGAATATGGAGATTGGTTTTTTTTAATATTTTTGGATTTGGGTTTCACGTAGGACAGGGGCATAAAGACAAATTTAATATTTATATTTTTTCTGAGTATATTTTGTTTTTTCAAATGGGTCTTAACAATTAAACATCAAAATTATATTAGACCAATTAAATAATTGAGTACTTTCTACAAACTGGCACATTTTCCTGTACAATGTATTGTCGTTTATTTCTAAAAATTGAGACCAGCAGGGGAGGGTAAAAGATGCTCCACCTTCTAATTTAATATTTTTCTATTAATTATTACTTTTGGTTATGCTGAAAATCCGAATTCGGATATTCAATCAACGAAAAAACACACAAGTAAATAATAATGGTGAAAAAGAAGTTAAAATTATGTGCAGTAGCTTTAATTGTAATAAAGGCTTAAGAAAAAAATCATACACTTCTTAAAAAAGCGTTTATACAAAGGAATATTAAATATGTTGAATGAAGTATTATATTAGTAGAGGTGAGATGTGAGAAATAGCTTGTGAGTTGATCTGAGACGTCAACACCATCTTTTCCTTTGTTGTCTCGTGGCTGAAAAACCTGAGGGATGGTTTGACTGCTTGTCCACAGAAATCTTTCGTGCAGCAGTTTCCAAAGCTACAATTGCCATTTGGATCGCCCAACCTTTGAAAGGAGACGTCGCAATAAGAAGCACTATAACTGCTTTAGGTTTAATTATAGCTACACCATCTTTTTTGTGTTTACCGGTCTCTTTCATGTCGATTCCATGTGTGGTCGTCAATAGAGGATATTACGTTTATCGTGCCGTTTACCTATTACAATGCCATCACGATGTTCCTTTCCAATTATCTCTCCTTTTTTTAATTTTGCGGAAAGCATATCTTCTGGAATATATTTTCTGTTTTTTACGTAGTGTCCCTAATAAGTGACTAGTAGCATCTAATAGTTGTTTTGCTAAAGGCACAGACGTGTAGTAATTATCGGTTATTACAATTCTTCCATTTTGTAGATAGTCTTTTGCTAAATCTAGTACAATTTTCCCGATAAATCCTGCCCTTTATTAGCCATTTTGCCTGGTACATATAATCATTTTTAGAGTGAAACCTTCAGGATTACATTTCATTTAAATATTTTATTACATAATCATTTAAACAGTTTCAAGCCACAAGCGGTGACGCTTTGAAGGTATATATTGTTTGAAAAAGTGTCTTCCTCGAAAGGGAATCAATTGGGCAAAACGTAATTTCAAATAATTTTCTAATTTTATGGCAACGATTGTTTGGTAAAGCAGCCGTGTTATTAGCAAACTGTAAGAATCTCAAAAGAAGCTGAAATCTGTTTCCGGTCATCTACAGAAGAAATAAACGTAAAATTATACAATGGTGGCTTACTCCAATAATCAGCCATTTTGGGAAGTTTGACAATTACCATATACATAACAGCAACGCCAAAAATTTTATATATATATACCGGTATTTAGGCGCCTCGCCCTTCCGGTAGGGATCTATGGAGGAGTATCACTAAGTCGCAAGCCCTTATCTCTTGCCGTACTGCTCCACCATAGGCCGATCAGACACCAGCATATTCTAGTCTAGAATAAGATGTAAAATTTCTGTAACTCCTCTAGAATAAGTTGTAAAATTTCATCATCGAATCAGTTTCCTGTATACATAAAAAGGAGTTAGTTCGGTTCTATTTTGAGGATAACTATTATCATAGAAATATGATTCATTACCAGGAAACTATATCCAGACGTAAATGAGTACAGTCAACTTCGTACCATTCATCGTCATTATTTTGCTGGTCGTTAGATTTCTACCGATTGTTATGCATTTTCATCCAATAATCTTGAATCACTGTTACATTCATCTTCTTTATTAGATCTTCTTCGTCACTAGGGTTGTATTCTGAACCGGAATAAAAAAAAATTCATCAGAATCCTCCTCCTCTAACAATTGGAGCAACTCCGCCTCTGTCAACATTTTATTTTTATTTGGCATACGCTGCGTTTTACTTGTACTTGGTACACTATCCATGATCTGAAAGACAAATTCCAATTAAAAAAAGTAACTTACTAAAGAGCGTTTCACGTTAAGAAAATAACATTAGGCTTATGGAGATCAGTGTTGCCAAAACTCTCAGGCATGCGGTTTACTAGATTGTCGATATATTTTTCGAATTTCCATTTCCAATTACCATTTAACTGTAAAGTCAGAATAACAACTGAAGAACCACAAAGCCTTATTATCATTATGTAGTCTCAGTGAACGACATAAAATGCGCTGACATACGCACACCGTATTATTTTAAGTTGCAATTAATAATTAGATATACGCATTCCAAACGGTGCGTTTATTTGCTTTTAAATCTTTAAGTAGCCGGCAAAGTGCATCATTTAACTAAGCAATATTTTCTAATGATTTCTATGATTCATAGTATATGATATTCTTACCGAAAAACAAAATAAACTGTCGTTACTATAATTAAAATAAGATAAAATAAAATTATCTTTTGTAAATACTATTTATTTAATTAAAATCATTTTCCCTACTTTTCATCTCTTGTTTCGAATGGGCACTTTTGGTTAATTACGTTAAAAAACATTAATTTAATTCATGTCTGTGAAAACGAAAATACAAATTATACAACCCTGAATCGTGCTTGTGTTCATCGTGGCATCGCTGCGCTTCTATCGTCCATAAGAAATACATGGCCCTATCTCCGCAATGTTATTTTCTTAACGTGGAACGCTGTATAGCACTATTTTTTATTAATTAAATGTAAGCAAAAACATTTGAGGTTATGTAAAATAAATACTGTAATATTTTGTTTATCCTTACAAATAATCCAGCAACAAGATTTTAAAACGAATAAACTACATATACTTACTTCATATAATTTTACATTCACAAAAAAAAACTGTTAATTCCGTAGAAAAACTTAATAATGAATGCCACTAATCGTTTCTACAACGCCTATTCTCAACTGTCGTTACAAGTACAAGCTGTTTACGACATTATCGCGCCAGCAAAAGAACATACGCAAGCTATGGGTTCCTAGTGTGGCCACAGTAAAACCAAAGAATATAGACGCATATGCGTCTATATTCTTTGGTAAAACTATTTGAGCATCCTCGACAGTGCCCAGTATATAATAATTCTGAAAGTTAAATACTCACAAGTAGCACCAGTGATCCTAATGGCCACAATTGAAATCTGTTAGGATCGCCGGTGATCCTTGTGGCAGCCAATATGTTACCAATGCTGGGGCTACACAATAACTGATGTTTACTATACATTGTACTATACTCTTTGTTGATCTGCTTTAGTTTATACATGAGAATATCCACCAAACAACCGGAATTAGAATAACAAGAATTTAATTAGTAAAACATTTTGATAATTTCTTGAATCTTGGAATTATTTACTTTTTTAGTTTCTCCAGATTTTTTCTTATAGATCTTAGTTAGTTTAATAAACCTATTTATTACTAAAAACCATTCGTTCTATGTTCATATTGACCTATTTACTGCTTAGTAACAACTTATTTACAATCATTTAGTATTAAGTATTGTTTGACTACAAAAGGTTAAGTACTTAATACCAAATAGAAAATTATCAGATCAAAGCAATATTAAAGAAAATATAATTCTAAATAAACTACTTTAATTACTTAATTGCATAAATATGCAATGAAATCGGTATCTTATTTACAACAATAAATGAAGTGGTTTTTATATTGACTTTTATATACTGATTATACCTAATAGATTTTTTTTAAATCTCATTTCCTCATTGTATTTTGGTGATCGCTGAGTTTTGTTTTGCTCCATATTTTGTCGTTACATTTGTTTTAAGCCGTAAGCCATCTTCCTGGTATAACTTCTCCCCGATTCAATCTTCAGGATCTATTAAATCTTTTCAAAATAAGGCGGATTATAATTCGATAGTTTTCTTAACTAGTTATGGAGTGTACAAGTGGCTTTTCTGATTAATTCTGTTGACGCCACAGCTAATGGAATTGGGTTTTTCAAAATATTAAATCGAGGCACTAATTACTCTTAACAACTCTTTGTGTTCTCGAAAGTCGGTTATTGAAAACTAATTTAGTTCTGTTTAATGCCGTGATACCTGCATCAGGTTTAAGTAAATTATGTCCCAGGAAAGGCATCGTCTGCAACAAAATCACCATTTTCTGGGACGTCAAGTATATTTTGTCCTAGGGGTTCATTGAAAGTTGATTTTGAGAATACCAGGACATCATAACTCTGTCATTTGTTCGCACATCTGTATACAGAAAATTATAATTTGCAGCACAAGTGTAAATAATCTTCTTCTTCCTCTTTATAAGAAATTCTGCTTGTTCATTGACGGATTAATACCTCTGTGTATCGATCTTTTGAGCGGTGATCCGACACTTCTTCTGCCGATTGGTGAATATCTCTGACTATGGTCTCTTGCTATTTTGACGACACGGATCTCCTCCATTCTGCTTATATGGTTATTCCATTCTTTTTTTCTATTTAGTGTCCATTCATTTATACTGTACTATACATTTTTTACTAATGTCTTTCTAAGGCATGTTATATTATTGGTCTTACAGTGGCTTTATAAATTCTCGACTTCATCTCAGTGTTAATGTGTCTGTTTCATCATAGAGTGTTATTAAGGCATCCTGCCAATCTACTTTTTTTGTACTTGAATTTGATCTCTTAACTCTTTGTCCAGATCTTCATAGCTGAACAGCGTAATTCCAAGATATTTTATTTCCATTACTTGTTCAATACTGATGCCATCAAGTAAATTCTTTTGCTCTCATGTTAAATCTTTGGACAGTGTTTGTAGACTAGATGAAGACTCTTCCCAAGACGAGGAACTTCATGGTTTGCACAGAAGTGAGGGAGAAAATATAAAGAAAAAGAAAAACAGCTTACCTGAAATACATGTCAACCAAAACACAAGATGCATACCATAATTACAAGACAATAAGAAACGAAACACATGCATTTGTAAGGAAAATAAAAAAATGATCACTGGGAAACGCTTTTCGAAAGCAGTGGAGCATGATTTTTATTTTCTGCAAAAGGAAATAATAGCGCTTTATAAAATGTCAACTAATAGAATCAAAAGACATAGAAAAGGATACATGGATTGACTACCTAAATAAGCTCTACGCAGAGGAAGAAATGAACGACGCCGACGCTAGAACCGGAAACACCGGAAATTACCACAAATGATTTAATATAAATATACAGGGAGTTCGTTAAAATACTTTGAAAAGCTGAAAGAACAGAAAAGCAGCAGGTAAAGGCGGGATACCAAAAGAATTACTGAAATATTGTGGAGTGAACACTATAATGATGATAGACCCGAAGAACTGGAGACTTTAGTTGAAGGTGAAGCGGCCAGAAAATACTAAAATCAGAAATACTGCATGCTATAAAGTTAGCAAAGAACAAGAAAGCCGTTGGCCCCTGATAACATACCGACAGAGATGTTAAAGCTTATAAATGAGGAAAACATTGGAATACTGGTCAAGCTTTTCAATGATGTTTATTCGACTGGTGATATCCCTGAAGATTGGTTTAAAGTCCGAATTCATAACACTACCAAAAAAACAACGTCCGAAAAACTGTAGCGTTTATAAAATGATAAGCCTTATGAGCCACACTTTGAAAATATTTCTACGCATCATCCACAGTAGAATCAGAGATAAATGTGAGAAAAAGACCAGGATGAAACACAATTTGGCTTCAGAAATGGACTGGGAACTCGGGACGCCCTCTTTTGCACTAAATGTATTACTGCAAAAATGTCGAGATCAAAGGAAAAGGACGTCTTTACTGTATTTATTGACTATGAAAAGGCCTTTGATCGAGTACAGCATCACAAATTAATTACAATATTAAAACGCGCTATCTCAGAGTTTGATAGTGAAGACATACGATTCATAGAAAAGTTATACTGGTGTCAAACAGCGACAGCTCGCATAAACGGAAAATCAACAGAAATATGTAAAATACAAAGAGGTGTCAGGTAGGGTTGTATGCTATCCCCACTGTTATTTAATTTATATTCAGATAGAATATTTAAAGAAGCGCTGCATAATTTGGAATGGGGCGTGAAAGGTAATGGAATTCTGATAAATACAATCAGATATGCAGACGATACAGTTATTTTAAGTGATGACATGAATGGATTACAATGCCTTTTAAATGCTATTGATACAGTGGGAAGAGAGTTTGGCCTAAACATAAACTGTTCAAAAACAAAACACATGGTGTTTAGCCGTTTAGCACATCAAGATGCACGATTATTTGTTGATGGTCATATAATTCAAAGAGTGTCCAGTTTTAATTATCTTGGTTGCCATATTACTGAACAACTAGATCCAGATCAAGAGATAAAACGTAGAATCGAGATAGCCCGCACGACATTTTTAAAAATGAAGTCATTCTTCTGTAATGATAACTTGCAACTTCAACTTCGTAAGCGCATGGTTAAATGCTACATTTTGTCAGTCCTCTTATACGGTGTCGAAGCATGGACATTAAAAATATCCACCATTAATCGTCTGGAGGCCTTTGAAATGTGGCTGCTAAGAGGTATACTAAAAATTCCATGGACGGCTATGCTGACAAATGTAGCAGTCCTTGAGAGAGCAAATGCTGCTCGCGAGCTGCTTGATAACATCAAATGTAGAAAGATGGCCTATTTTGGACACGTAGTAAGTGGAGACCAATATAATATTCTTCAACTTATTATGATGGGTAAAATCGAAGGACGCAGAGGAATTGGTAGAAAGTAGGCCTCTTGGTTGAAGAATATCAGGGAGTTGACAGGAATGAGGAAAGCTAAGCAACTCTTTAGAATAGCTCAAGACAGAGACAGTTTCGCCATGTTAATCGCCAACGTCAAGGGGACTTGATAGGGTACGTTAAGAAGAAGAAGATTGTGGAGTACCAATGACAGAAAAATTAACAACATTAAATTATAGAACACAATAAAATACGGAAAGAATTTAGAACGAGCGAACTAATTCTAATATTCAAAAAAGGAGATAAAAACTGCCCGAAAACTACAGAGGTATAAACTTGTTAAATACTACCGTAAAAGTGTAAATGATGTTATACTAAAATCTTTTTTGTAACAAAGAATGTGCTTGCCATCCACAGAGCCACAACAGTTTGGGAAATTACATGTTACGTGGTAGTCTCTAATTGTTGTTTTTCATTCTACTGAAGTAGTAGGAACCTGAAATATTAGTTCAAAATATTATTCTTAATTTAAAAAACATGAAAAGCAAAACGAGTTTTGGGCCTATTCCAAGAAGAACATGACATTGAACAAATTGAAGCAAATTTTAAGACATGAAAAATAAGGATGAGGATTCTGAATCTTTTATTGTCAAAAAATTCACTCAGTACAGCCACTCCAACTCCTACAAAACGTGAAGAAACGGAGATCTGACTGTACTGTTTTCAAGGAGCAATACAGAAAATGCAGAAGATTTCGGATGAGGTTAAAAATGTTAAGCACATACAAAAGTTTGATTTATTTTGTAACAGTCTTGCATTGTAGTACATCTGAAGAACATATCTATTCAACGGGCTCTCATCTGTTAAACAGAAACTAGAAGCTGTTATGAAACAACGTTTTTCACCTTTCTTCTTCTTTTAGTGTCAACTCCACTAATGAAGGTTGGCTCTATAACGGCCCTAATGGCCCTAACCATTGGAAATTCGTCTCTATCTTTTGTAATTCTTAAAAGCGTCTGTGTGTTTAACCCGGCCCAGTCGCGAATGTTTTTATTCATTTATCACATTTACTGTCACCAAATCGTACTGGGGATAGTGCTACATATCCTTTTAATATCTACACAAGGACACTATCACTTACACCAAATT
Organism: Diabrotica undecimpunctata; assembly: GCF_040954645.1. Lineage (NCBI taxonomy): Eukaryota > Metazoa > Arthropoda > Insecta > Coleoptera > Chrysomelidae > Diabrotica > Diabrotica undecimpunctata. Next base: position 10,143 of record NW_027312471.1, on the reverse strand, counting down.
TTCCAAACTACAGGCTTCCTCAAAATATGATTTTGAAAGTTATGGTCTTCCTTACCTTTAGACGTTTTGATTTCCACGCCAAAAATCGTGTTCAAAAAAAATTATTTTAAAAAATATGCGAAAAATATCACCAAAACTGTTGTTTAGCGTATATGTTTTTCAAAATTGATGGGTAACTTACTTGGTCTCGATCTTGTGGTCAAATAAACAGGAACCATAGATCGAGGCTAAGTAAGTCACATTATTGGCGAGAAGAAACAATGGCAGATAAATGGAAGGAAGGGGTTATTGTACCAATCTACAAAAAAGGAAACAAAAAGCAGTGTATTAGCTACCGTGGAATAACGCCCCTAAATACTACTTATAAGGTCCTTGCAAATATCCTGCTATAAAGAACCAAATCAGACGGACACAGAATTTAGAACGAGCCGCTCTACTATTGACCAGATATTCACTATAAAACAGATAATGGAAAAATGCTAGGAGTTTGATCGTAAGCTTCATCAGATGTTCATAGCTTTTAAACAGGCATTTGATAGAGTATGCACGCTTAGACTGTAGACAACGATGCAAGAATTTGGATTTCCAAAAAAACTAGTCAACTTATACGGACGTGTATGGAAGGGTTACGATGTAAGGTGAGGGTTGGACACCAATACTCGAAAACATTCGTTGTGCTGTTATTATCGCCGAAAATGAAAACAGTTTGGTTTAAGAAAACAAGAATCATAATTACCAGTAAGAGGGGCAAAGTCGTAACAAGGATACAGATAAAAAATGAAGATATTGAACAATCTCAGAGTAAAGGGACAAAATGCAAATACTAAGGAATCTGGATTACTTAAGATCTAAATCTGGAATCAGAAATTCCATCAAGATTGGAGTACCAAGAGCAGCTATTTTTGAAGACGAGTAACGAAATAGTTACTTTATAACCACGTGGACAGATCATATACAAACGAAATGGTGTGACACAGAATGCGAAGAGACGGAGAACTTTTGATCACTATTAAAAGGAGAAATACAGCATATTTGGGGTACATACTAAGAAATGATAGTACGAGTTATGCAGTTAACTATGAAGGGTAGTTGAAGGAAAATGGGGTCCTGATAGAAAACAACATATCCTGGCTGAGAAACATCACAATTGGACCAGGTTAAACACTCATAACTTTTAGAAAAGTCGAAGATAGAGATGCATTTGTAATGATTATAGTCAACCTTCAATAATGGAGTCGGCACTAGAATAAGCAGAAGATAAGGTACCTATAAGTCGTTGATCAGAATCGTATTTACAAGTAGGAAAAAAGTTCTCCTATCTCTGACTTAGTTAATATATAAATGGAAACTTACTCCTTTGTACGGTAATTTACTTTTATGTTAAAATTGTATTTAATCGAATTGTATAAAAATATGTAAAAAACCAAAACCTTGATATAGCTAATGATTAAGCCATTTATCTTAATATTTAAAATTATAAACCAATAAATATAATGATATCTGTAAAATGATGATACTAAAAGTGATTATAAATTGGTGTTTCTAATGGGCTCCTATTATATTGGCTTATCTTTTTCTTTCTAAGAAATTGCGTTTGTCCAAATGCTGCAAGGAAATTTTTCAAAATTATGTCCTTTTTTTGGTAATTATTAAACAATAATATTTAAATTATTCCAAGTACAACATTTTTTTCCAAACTACATTGAAAAAGTATATTTTACTTGTATTATTTTAGGGCTGGTGTTTCGGCTTACTGCTGGTGAGGGGGCGGCTACGGGGTGCGCGCCGCACCCTCTAGAAAAATAATGTACAAACAATTAATTGATTTTTCATATTTTATATTTCATATTCACACTTTTCTGTTGAAAGTTCATTCACTCTTCTGTTGAAACTTCATTTCAATAAAATATATTTACCTAACCGAACTAAATTTGAGTTTTAGTTCAGTAATTACATTTGTTTTTTAATCAAATAAAAGGCAGATATCGAGCACAGTTTTTATTAAATCTTGCCCAAGTACTTTCGCTCCTAGAGCATCTTCAGGGACATTCATCAAAATTAGGCTATTCAATAATATATGAAAATTGTCATAAACATTAAATGATACATTAACAGAACAAGAGAGGACACAAGGACAAATAGTTTAAAAATTATTAAAAATCGACGAAGCTACATATTGGGTGGTATCAGGAGAGAGAATCATTCTTTCTCCTGATGAAACCAGCAGTGGTATATCATTCTTGCAAATTAGTCACTTCCGCTTTAAAGGTGTTAGTATTAAGTTAATTTATGCAATTACATTATCTTTAAAATCTCCCTAGTAAAATAATACTTCCGGTAGACCTTTTTTCCAGACGTCTTCGGAAGTATTCATTGCTATTTTGTTAGTAAATCGTACCAAATGATATACCAAATTTTGTTAAGAGAACACAGGTACAAATATTAAATTCTTCATTTTTGTAAATTTTAAAACGACATAAATTTCTTTTGCGTTTGATGATTTAAAACTTATTGTTTTCCCATATTTTCCATATTTATATCAGAACGTTACAACACTGTACAAAAGTAACCGGTGTGTATGGAGTGAAGCTTCCCCACTTCTTAGAATTTTGCCATTGCCCGTCCAAAACTCGCGTCTTTTCACTAACTTGGGCTAGTGTACTTTATAATTATATCCCGTTTGAAGATACGTTCAATTATTTCATGTACACCCATTAATAAAAGACTGATATTTTTGTTAAGTTCTTTCAGTTAAAATCTGCTAGGCACATGTTCCTTATTTCCTTGTGGCATTTTAATTGTTACAGCCTGTAACATTAATTATTATCTGTCTTAAATCACAGACCCTTTTATATCTATTAACCGTGTACTCTATTCTTTTCACTAATATTTACTTTCTGTTCCTCTTTACCGACGTGAACCAGCGAAGAGCACCTTTCCACGTTCTATGAGGTGCCGGCTTTATAAAAAAAGATTATTTACATAATATATCTCCGGTGCCGACTAGACTCGCCATAATCGATACAAAACAAACAACTTAAACCAACCCTTCTTTACACCTGCATAAATTGGACATTTTTTTTATTTACACAATATCCCAAGTGTTAATTTTAGGGGTCAGTAATCTAGGTCAAGTTTTATTTTATCGTTATAAAACATAATTCGAGTCATACACCTGTATTTTATCGTTCTATTTTTACTAAAGTGTTGTTTTTTAATTTACAAACGATAAGCCATACAAATATCACACGACGCTCTCGCACATACTCTGGAGTCCTAAGTTAGGACAATATCTCGCACTCTCAATCAGAATCCATATTCTGTAGTCCGAAATCAGACAATATATCTCGCGCTCTACGTATAATTACATATCTCGACTTAATGCATGTCTCGTTCTTTCTACCTATTAAACGTACATATTTGACATAGCAAAGTAGTCATTTAAACTTAGTTATTTTCAAGGCAAATTGTAAAATAAAATTTTGTGTAAAAGTTACTGTGCTCAAATAAAATAAAAATACTCAAACTCGCAGTCTACAATATTTTTTCAACATCGAATTGTACCTTGCTTCGAAGAAGATTAATTAATCAGAATCTTTCATGATCAACCACTTAGAAGTTTGATTCTCGTCCTACGATGGAGGTAAGGGACATCTACAACATTAATAGTATTTAATATCTTAAGGGACTGACGATAAATCTTCAAAAAACGAATGTAATGGTTATTAGCAAAACCGATAAAAATTGTTGCATTGACGTAAACAACACTCAATTAGAATACGTTCACAAATTCAGATACTTAGGAGTAGTACTAAACGATAAGAGGGATCCAGATATAGAAATAAAAACACGAATAGAACAGGCTAGGAACATGTACAGTAAATGGAAACAAATTGTCTATAACCGAAAACTAAACTTAGACATCCGCATTAGAGTTATTAAATGAGATGTTTGGTCATTCCTTTTGTATGAAGTGAAGCCTGGATATTAAAATTAAATACCATGAGATGACTAGAAACCTCAGAATGTCTAGACACACACCTTACGAATCGAACAGTAATAAATACCATAAATCGAGAGATTCCAAAGACCTCGTACTTAGGCCACATAATGGGAAATGACAAATATATCCCGCTACGATTAATAATTAAATGAGATAGAGGGCCGAAAAGGATTAGGCTAAAGAGTCATGTCCTGGCTTCATAATATCAGAACTTGGAGGGGCATGAACGTTCAACAACATTACTAAGAGTGGTGCAGAATAGAGAACATTTTGATGTACTCATCGCAAACCTCCAGTAATGGAGTGCACCAGAAGAAGAAGAATATCTTTAATGAGAATTAACCACAATTTCAGTTTAAAATACGTTATCGTTTGTTGTTTTGTGTTACAAAGTTATTTGGTTGTTTATAAAAACGTGCAAGACATCAAGGTAAGATGATTAAATTTGCTCCCATTATTTTTTTTGTTAGTTTAATATCAGTTAATATAAACGCTAATTGTGTGTCATACATAACCAACAGTTTTGTTGGTGCGTTTCATTTTTAACAGAAAAATCCTAATTTGAGATACCTGTTGCTTCCAAATTTTAGAGTGTCTCAATTAGAACACCGTGTAAAATTTTATATTTATGTATTTTTTGTTTTTAGATGCCGCCAAAAAATAAAAAATGGAACGCAAATGATATGATACGGGTTAAAAATACAGTAAGAAATAAACGCGCTATCTCAGAGTAAGTTTTTGGAGTACCAAAAGGTACCTTAGAACGATATATGAAATCAGACAAGACTTCAGAGGAACTCGTCTGGATATCAATTTTCCGCCGACCTATTTTTCCTTTGGAATTAGAAAATGAGTTGGTTGAGTGTGACCTAACTCTGAAGCTGCGTTATTTCGGGCTAAGAGCACGTGATATAAAACGACTGACCTTTCAACTTGCAATACGAAACTCAAGACCACATCCATTTAGCGGAATAAAAAAATCAGTCGGAAAGAAATGGTTGCGTCTCTTTCTGAAAAGGTATCCGACGCTTTCAATGCGTACTCCTGAGGGAATGTCATCTGCTCGAGTAAAATTGTATCCTGCTAAAATTACTGCTGAAAATGTATCCAAGTTCTTTTACCTGTATGAATCAGAATATCTTAAGCTGGTTAACCCTGCACGACGTGTATTTAATGTGGACCAAACAGGCCTTACAATTGTTCAGCACCTACATAGCAAAGTAATTTCTATGAGAGAGAAGAAGCAGGTTTCGTTACTTACTTCAGCAGAAAGGGGCAAGCTGTTTACTGTTATTACGTATATGAATGCTGTAGGAGATTTCGTACCACCATTATTAATCTTCCCTAGAAAAAATATGCAAACATAGTTGATGCTAGGAACTCCCACTGGAGCACTGGCAGAATGCTACGTGCCAGGTTAGGTACAGGCCGATATTTTCACTAGATGGCTTCAACACTTCATAAAATTCACTAAACCTTCAGCTGCAGACCCTGTTCTTCTCGTCCTTGATAGTTATTATTCTCATACGAGAAATGTTGCTCTAATAGATTTGGCCAAGCAGAATCATGTGACGATTATTTGCCTCCCACCACATTCTACACATAAGATGCAACTGTTGGATGTTGCTTTTATAGCACCTCTAAAAACTTACTATGCCCAAGAAATAGAAAACTGGCTTAGAGAAAATCAGTTGAATGTTGTATCGCCTTATGCCGTTGCCAGTATTTTTTGTAAAGCTTATAACAGAGCTGCGACGATGGAAATATCTTGCAATGGTTTCCGAAAAACTGGACTGGTCCCTATTGTCGCAGTATTTGTAGGCACTGAATTTGGAATTCAAGAGCACTTGGAAACACAAAACGAAATCGGCAAACAAATAATAGAACTAAACCATGAACAATCAAATCATCCAATGCGAGAACATAGAACTCCTAGTCCACCAATACCTCATAAACAACTTGTTTCTTCTAAAGACATCTGTCCAATCCCTACATACAAGGGAGATACCACTAAAAAACCACAAGCCAGATCAGAAACGGCTTCAATTATTACTCTAACATCCTACAAAGAAGAATTAGAGAAAAGTTTGCAGAACAAAAAAACAAAAACAAATAGTACCCCAGAAAAACTTGGATTGTGTATTAGCTCCAGAAAAAAATAATTCGACAAAAAGTGTCAGATCAAAAAACAGCAACGCCCGAAGAATAAATACTAGCACATGAAGACGTAGGTCAACCTTATACATCAAAAAACAAAACATCAAGAAGGAAATGGAAAGTTTCTTCAAGTTCAAGCTCAGACAGAAGTAAAGACCTTCCATTAGCTGATTCATAGTCCGAAGAAAGTGGAGAAAACGACGCGGAATGTCTATTTTGCACTCGCAAATTTTCCGATGATAGATATGGCGAACAATAGGCAAAGTGTTACCAGTGTGGCAAGTGTGCACGGAAAGGGCTTTTTTGAATAGTCTCTCAAATTGAGGTACCTGTCTCAAATTTGGATACCCTGCTATCCCAGGGCCACCTTTTATTTTTAACATTAAATGTCGCAAACAAATTAAATGTATTTTTTTTTTTGTAAAAATATATTTTTTATTAGCTTTATATTTTTTTTGTATTCTAGATTTAAGTTTTATAAATAAATGTTTTAAAAACTTTTGAATGTTCTGTTTTATATTTCTTTTTCAAAAAAAAATGTCTTAAATTTGGTGCCTTTCCCCTATACTGTTAAATACCCCATTTTAGTTCTTAATTTCATATTAAATGCAGGTACAGATAGGTACGGATTCTTGATTATCTCTACACGGGGAAATACCTTATGTGAAATTAAAAGTATATATCTTTATTTATGTTAAAAAAACCTTTCGAAATATAAAAACCAATATTCAGCGATAAATGTAATAAACATCAGGTAATAAAATAATTCATTACCTCTTACTTAGTTTAATATAAAATACATTAAAATAATAATTAATGACAATAAATTTATATACCTTCAGTTTATTGTCCTCTTGTAAATTAAAAATTATTTAAAAACTTAAAAGAATAAAGCGAAAACTTATTTTAACAATTCTGAAAATGTATTGGGCAATTAATAAATTGTAAGATTTTTTTATTTTTGCTAAATAGGGAAATTTAAAGTTCATTCTTTCCTAGTGCCAAGAGCTAGTGAGCTAAGATCAAAAATCCAGGTCACTGGGTCACATTTGGAGAAGAGGATTCATTAAAAGATAGGTAAACAAGGGAGAAAGGCACATACGCTACCCCTACTAAAGCGGCATCATCGCAGAATAGTTCTTAACGTCGTATTATACCAAACGAATCATAATCTTGTACTTAAAATCCAAAGATTCTGAGCTACTGAACAGTTGGTAGTTTTTGAGGAGATGGATTATTGTGTGAAGAAAATTAGTTTGATTTACTTATTATGTTGGTATTTATGTGGGATTTATTTCTTCATCTGACAGCCATCCCGCCAACTCCACTAACTTGGAAACGGGGAAGAATTGTTTTTTTAAGTTGGGGCTGTTTTTCCTACTGAGTTCTCTTACGGTCTACACTTCCAGGATTAATCATACCGGAACTAGTAGGAAAATCTCCACTACTTTTTTTTATTAATAAGTTGAACATTTTTGTGGGTTTGATAATTTTAAATTACTCAGTGGATACATCTTTAACTTATATTTGCTATTACACTTTTCTGCGTAACCCTCCTCAATGCTTTAAATTTGTTATTATTCTTTAAATAACTACGTATAAATTCAATTAAAATTATCACCAGTACTTTTGCTTAATAATAAATTATTTATCAGAGGATGGTGAAATACCCCCAATATGTCTCGTATATCATTTAACTGTGTACACATTAGCCGTAGAGAGTATGATATTGATTTTGTCTTAGAATATTAATATACCTGGGAATTATTCCCCTGGCTGGGTAAATCTCCATTTTAATCGAAATTATCTCTTGGATCGAATGCTGAAGTTACAGAAATACTCTTTCTAGTAGGTTAGTAGACTATCTGTTCACAATTCGTGTTTTCACTCTTTTCGTTCATATAATTATTACAATTAAAATATAGGGTATTCATTATTGGTGGAAAGTTTAGCGTTATATGTATATAAATTGAGGGATTTCATTGCTATTATTGTACTAGTTTAACTGTACATATAGGTGAAGAGTAAGATAGGCTAATTTTACTTTGTATCTGTAAATATTAATAAAATCATTAGGAATTAAATTGGGTTTTACATACTAGATGTTTTATTAGTACCTACATTTTTTTTGAGATTTCAGTAATTAAAATACATCTTACAGCAGTATAAGATGCCACGGAACGTATCCGTTTATACTCTCCTGGCGCCCATACATTCATTAGAGCTATTTCACGATAACATTACTCATATTCTTATCAATTTATCCATTTTTATTTAGTTTCCACATTTATTCTCATTTAACTGTCGCTGAAGGTCATACAAATTGACCTTGAGTGTCAATTGGTCATTTTCTGACATAGCCTGCTAGCAATCCTTCAATTTTGTTTTATGCCTATGTTCCTATTTAGTTAAATTAACACATTTCTATTACATTGCTCCATTCTATTACTTTCATAGTTTCTAATTTTGTTACAGTGGCGCTCGTTTAGGGTGCCACTCACATTTATTTTTGTTACAATAAGAATGGCATTGTGGGATCGATTCTCAGATCTAAAATTTTGGGGGTATACGTTAATTTACACGACTTATTTTGCAAGTTTTCGTAGCAATAGATTAATTTTACAATTTTTTGTACACGATTTTTTTTTCAGAAGTTCAAATTTTTCGAATTTTATTTAAAATATCTTTTTGTTGTAGTTTTGCAACTTTATAAAATTATTAAAAGGAAGTTATTTCTACGTCGTACCGATAATCACATCTAATGCTAGTCAAAAACTTAAAAGAGAGATTCATAACATAAAAAATAAGACAATCAGTTCTTACATGAGAGAGTTGATGGATGATAGCAGCATCGAGATTATGGAAAACAACAAAAACGCTAAAAAGACCAGTAACCCATTCTCCATCAATTAAACAGGAAGACGGTAGCTAGGTTATAAGATTTGCCACATATTTAGAATACATAGTAAAACCGTATGAAGACCAAATTAATTATCAAATATGGTTAGAGCGTAATCAGACAAAAGAGAGAATCAGACCAACATCTCCGAAGCAAGTAGCAGATAAAATAAAAGACAACATAAATCCGAATAAAGCATCAGGATATGATTTAGTCACTGAAGAATTATTTAAAAACTTGCCTCGAAAAGTCATGGTAAAATTGATCAATTTAATTAATACTGCATTTAGATTGAGATATATCCCAAATTTATGAAAAACAGTTAAGGGTATAATGATACAAAAGCCAGAGAAATTACCAAAGGAAGTCTCCTCATATAGGCCAATATCACTTTTACCAGTGATGTCGAAGCTGTTTGAGAAACTGCTACTAAAATAATGAAACCAATAACAGAAAAAAAAGTGATTCTCAACTGTCAATTTGTCTTCAGAAATAAACATTCTACGATTGATCAGGTACACAAAATTATCAACATAATTGAAAAATCATCAGAAGAAACTAAAGTATGTTCTACAATCTTTTTAGACGTAGCTAAGGCTTTCGGGAAAGTATGGCATAAAGGTTTAATCTACAAACTCAAAACTCTTATGCCGTATTAACAATATTCGAAAATTTTGCAGTCATACATATCTAACAGATATTTGAGAATTAAGCAAGAAGATGTGTCACCATCTATGACCACTGACAGTCCATGGAGGGCCATGGTCTCCCGTTGGGGTTTCTAGGCTCTAAAGTTTTACATGGTGTGAAAGCCAGCCACATGCATAACTCATCAAAAAGTCCAGCTTTTTATCCACCTATTCACCTTTTTATATCTAAAATCGTTACTTCCTAGTTTGTCTTCTTTGAGGAGATCATTTCAGTATAATGTATTCCTTGACTATAGTTGATCATACTTTTCTTTCCTTTGCTTGTTTTTCCAATTTTCGTATTCCTAGTTCTTTTAAATCCTGGTTAATACCATCAATCCATCTCTTTCTTTGCCTACCTCTCGTTCTCTTCCCGTTACTCTGAGATAGCGCGT
>NW_027312470.1:0-29485 GCF_040954645.1 Diabrotica undecimpunctata | reverse complement strand
ACGCGCTATCTCAGAGTTAAGACCAATAATGACATATGCCTCAGAAACAAGACCCGACACAGCCACAACGCAAACACATTAGAAGAAAATGTAAGCGTACCGTGTATAAATGAATGGACAAAAAATAGTAAAAAAGAATGGAGTAAACACATAAGCAGAATGGAGAAGACCCGTATAGTCAAAATAGCAAGAGGTAAGTCACCAATCCGCAGAAGAAGTATCGGCGACCGCGCAAGAGATGGATTGACAACCTTCCATAGAGGTATTAATACGCTAATAAACAAGCAGAATTGCTTATAAGGAGAAAGAAGAAGAAGAAGGTGTGCTGCTTTTGCGTGGAATTTTCTAGCACAAGTCGATTTTCTTAATAATTCAGAAATATTAGGATAGTATTTATCACATTTAAAATCTACACTGTGCTGAAGTGTTTTTTAGTAGCAATTTTTCATTGAAAAAAAGAGCGTAGTCGGGAAATGCCGACAGAGTGAATACTTCTTATAGTGTATTATTACTAAGTGTAAGTTAATGAAATTGTATATCTGCTTATTACTAAATTATTATTATTTTTTTAGAATAACACGACTCATTTAAGTTCTTTAAAAATTAAAAATCTTAATTTTTTTCTTTAAAAATGTTGTTTAATGATAATTATTTATGCATAAATACAAGATAATAATTTTTAGTATTATCTTGTCTTTATGCTTAAATATTTTATTTGATTATCATTATATTTTAAACAGAATCATGAGAGGGTATATTTATATAATTTTATTAGAAACATCCATTTGTAAATACTTCTATTATTAAAATTATATAATAATACTTCTGTTATTATTAAAAGCTTCAGATACCTGCGAAAAATTGTTCCGTGAAATCGATGATTTTTGCATAACCAGACTCTGCTATTTATATTGGGCGCCAAATTTTGAAAAATTAAGTATGGGAACTAAATTCTCAGTTTTGCTGCACTTATAAAAATAAAAATCGCATATAAAACTTAAGTTAGAATTTAGTTCGTAGGCTACAATATCCTGAAATTAAAAGTTATGAAACTTACTGCGTTTCGACAAGAATTAATGAATGTACTAATTTGTACTTATATATAATATGTAATAGTAATTGTAAGGAAAAATTAAATCTTTCAGTCATAAGTCTTTAAGGCCTGTTGAGCTTAATAAATAATAATAATTATAAAATAATAAAAGACAACAAAATACCGGGAATAATGGAGAACGAGCGAACTAATTCTACTATTCAAAAAAGGAGATAAAAACAGCCAGAAAACTACGGAGGTATAAACTTGTTAAATACTGCGCTAAAACTTACAACTAAAATTTTACAAGTGCTAATAAATCAGAGGATAAGTTTAGCATATGAACAACAGGGTTTTTGTAATGGAAGATCGTGTACAGATGCAAAATTATATAACAAATAACTGTTATAAAGCAAATTACTGAGAAATCACTAGAGTATAATAGACCAGCTTTTCTGTGTCTGATTGACCTAAAGAAAGCGTTTGACAGAGTAGTACCTAAGATGTAATCCGTCTTTTGTATAATAGAGAAGATCCCCTAAATATAATAAAAACTATTGAAACCATCTACCAAAATAACAAAATGAAAGTCAGAATAGACGGACAACTTACAGAACCTATAGAAATAGGCAGCGGAATAAAACAAGGGCATTCATTCAGCCCATAATCTTTAATTTGATAATGGATGAAATTAACAAAACCGTTAACAAAGGAAGAGGATACAGAATGGGAAACAAAGAAATCAAATACTGTTTTACGCAGACGACGCAATATCGATAGCCTAAGATGAAGATAGTCTGCAAAGACTGGTCCACAGATTTAACATAAGAGCTAAAGAATTTAATATGACAATCTCATCTCAGAAAACAAAAATACTAGTAGTCAGCAAAGAACCAACCAGATGTAAAATGGAAATTGATGGCATCAGTATTGAACACAAGTAATGGAAATGAAATACGGAGACCTGACCAAAGAAGTGAAAGATCAAGTACAAAAAGCAAATAGACTGGCAGGATGTCTTAATGACACTATATGGCGAAACAGACATATTATACTGAGATGAATCAAGAATTTATAAAGTCAGTGTAAGACCAATAATGACATATGCCTCAGAAACAAGACCCGACACAGCCACAACGCAAACACATTAGAAGAAAATGTAACGTACCGTGTATAAATGAATGGACAAAAAATAGTAAAAAAGAATGGAGTAAACACATAAGCAGAATGGAGAAGACCCGTATAGTCAAAATAGCAAGAGGTAAGTCACCAATCCGCAGAGAAGTATCGGCGACCGCGCAAGAGATGGATTGACAACCTTCCATAGAGGTATTAATACGCTAATAAACAAGCAGAATTGCTTATAAGGAGAAAGAAGAAGAAGAAGGTGTGCTGCTTTTGCGTGGAATTTTCTTAGCACAAGTCGATTTTCTTAATAATTCAGAAATATTAGGATAGTATTTATCACATTAAAAATCTACACTGTGCTGAAGTGTTTTTTAGTAGCAATTTTTCATTGAAAAAAAGAGCGTAGTCGGAAATGCCGACAGAAGTGAATACTTCTTATAGTGTATTATTACTAAGTGTAAGTTAATGAAATTGTATATCTGCTTATTACTAAATTATTATTATTTTTTTAGAATAACACGACTCATTTAAGTTCTTTAAAAATTAAAAATCTTAATTTTTTTCTTTAAAAATGTTGTTTAATGATAATTATTTATGCATAAATACAAGATAATAATTTTTAGTATTATCTTGTCTTTATGCTTAAATATTTTATTTTGATTATCATTATATTTTAAACAGAATCATGAGAGGGTATATTTATATAATTTTATTAGAAACATTCCATTTGTAAATACTTCTATTATTAAAATTATATAATAATACTTCTGTTATTATTAAAAGCTTCAGATACCTGCGAAAAATTGTTCCGTGAAATCGATGATTTTTGCATAACCAGACTCTGCTATTTATATTGGGCGCCAAATTTTGAAAAATTAAGTATGGAACTAAATTCTCAGTTTTGCTGCACTTATAAAAATAAAAATCGCATATAAAACTTAAGTTAGAATTTAGTTCGTAGGCTACAATATCCTGAAATTAAAAGTTATGAAACTTACTGCGTTTCGACAAGAATTTAATGAATGTACATAATTTGGAGTAGCAAATAGTGAAAATTGCTAACTCACCTCAGAGATTTATTTAGGAAGAGGACTATTACATTTGTTCATTCACAAATTCAATGTAGAAAGTTGGACCAAAAGATATTACTATATTAGAAGTTTTGTGCAAGTTTCATAATTAACAGTTACAACTAATTAGGACAAATTGTCTTTGGGTGACTGAAGTTGTAATCTGACTGAATTCTACAAGTTTTTGATTATAAATTTAAAAAATCTTGAAAAGAATGTGTCCTACACTATTACGGTAGAAATCAATAAAGGATTTTTTACGTTGCAGCACCAGATTATAATTTACTACATTATTATTTTGTTTTGTAAATTTTTTAAATTAACTGTTTATTTTTATCATTTATCAAAACTAATAAAGTATTAACAAAGTCAATCATTTTTTTTTCTTTATGTATTCATAGTGGAATGTTTGGTATAAATCCAAATGTTTTTTAAACTAAAATTCTAGTATTTTCGAAGACACAAATAAACGAACATTTGTATCCGAATGAACAAATAAAAGAACAAAGTAACTTTATTAAAATATTTGGGAGTAAATATCATCAGCCATGTAACCCAAAAAAGAGATCATATCACGAATCGATCAAGCGAGAAAAACACTAATGAACATGAAAACATTTGTTACAAGATCAGACCTTAGTCACCCGTTTTTGTTTGACTCTACGAGCTGTGAAAGTGGACAATGGACTCTGAAACAGAAAACAGAGAAGAAACGTTTGATGTGTATATATACAGAAGAATGCCGAGACTTTCATAAATACAAAAGTTTCCAACGATGAGGTACTTTGGCGCATGATTAACCAAAAAAAAAAGCTGCTAAGCACGGTCGAATAAAGAAAAATACGATAATTGAGTCGAGAGGAGATTGAGTCAATTGAGAAGAGGTGAAAGATAAGAATTATTCCAAATTATATTAAAATTCATGGCTGAAAGACTTGGGGAGCTAGTTTGACCCCTTATTCGCAGAAATTTTTCATGTTACAATTTCCAAAGCTACAATTGCCATTTGTTTATCTAACCTTCGCAAGGCAATGGCGCAATAATGTCGAAGATACTATATCCGATTTTAAACCACCCATATCCACGTTAGTGCGTCTTGATACCATTATCGTAGTCACTACACTTGAGGTTATTATTTTTTTCTGTTGATTTCACGTATGGTTAGAGTCTAATATTACTTTAAGGTATATTACTTGCTGGATCTAGATTTACACTTTAGGCTTATATGACATGATACCCCTAAATTCCTTCTTTTCGTAAATTTCATGATTTTGGACTTCGGGGACTCTGGAGGTTTATATTGAGCCTTACATTTAAAGTCAATTCTGTAACTGCAGTCAGAACCTGTTGAATTCTGTCTCTGACTGCCCTTAAATTGGTCGTGGTCTAAAATAAGCTCAACCGAATAAGCTAAAACATCATTTACCCAATTTTGACCATTGCTGGGAGTATTAGTTAGATCAGCTTTAAGTTGCCACATTCTCTCATTACCAACTAAATGTTCTTAAACTAACAGTTTAATCAGATTTTCCTTTTCTTTAGTTACTTTTGATATTGCAAGTTTTTTAATATTAAGGAAGCAGTAAACCTTTTTTTTTTCTAATCATTTGCTTATATTGATTTCGAGAAGAGAAAATGTGTCTGCTCAAGCTGCCCGAAGTTGTCCTCTACCGTGGTTATGTAATATCTTTCGTTACCTACGTCTAAGTCGCCAATATTTTGGTTTGTAACGGTAAGAAATTTTTGTTTGTTTGCAAAACAGACATGGTACTCTCGCCGTTCTAGCTATTATGACCAAGCACGTTTGATTCAAGACATAATATAACGGTTTTAATACATTAAAATTGGTTATGTGTTTTTGCTTATACATAACTGCCCTTACTTGCTTATTATATTGTTAATTATTCTAATTCTTTTTAATAAATACAGACAAATTATGTTTCAAATAAATACATTATAATAAATACGATTAACAAATGTACCAAAATAAAAAATATAATATTAAAAAAAATCTCACAAAGTTCCACAAACAGTCAGAAATAGATAAAGACTCAGTAAATTATAAAAAAATTTATTTAAGCTATCAATTACTTAACTCCGAACTAATAAAAGAAATAACGACAATATCTTAAATAAGGGATAAAAGCAGTATTTTAGTCAGCCATCGAAATAAAATAATGGGTGCCCAGAATAGGTAGATTAAGGTAAGAGGATTTGCCTTTGGTATCAAATGATGTGTGTTCAAATGCTATTACCAAATCATAAAGTCCTCTTCTTTAAAGACCACGACAAACCTCGAAGTCCCAATCTTTCTAATATAGCTTCTTTAAAGTCGTATTTGAATGGATTAATTTGCCAGTTGTTGCATACTGGTCTTTAAACAGTGGCAATCACAATTAAATTTGCAACGTAAGTTTTAAATAATGCAACGAGCTATTGAAAGAGTATGCTAGAAATAGATTTTAGATACAGATTCCCAAATGGAAAAATTCGAAGAAAAGCAGCCCTCAAAAAGATTATATGGACTGTGGGTTGAGGGGCTAGAGAAACTTAAATATATGCAAGAAACCCCTACAAAGATCGAAAAATGATATCCAAAGTATCGTTAAAAAAATTGATTTAGACCAGCCTAAACAGAAAAACATAAAAAGATTAGAAGTGAAAATATTAAAATTATATCGAATAGTGGGTAAATCGAGGCTGAGAACGAAAGAATAAAAAAAATATGAAGTATTGTATCTTTCTCTTAAATAGTATTTCTCCTGAGTTTATGGGGAATCATGTGTAACGTTTCAATCAACCAATTGCACGTAACACAAAGCTCCGCTTGGTACTTGTCCCCCGTACTATATTATTCCAAAGCGACCTCACTAAATTATAAATATTTTTAGTAACCGCTCCATCCTATATAAGCCGCAAATTGGTTAGTGTATTAGCCGTATACACGGTCACTACCTTGGAAAGCAAACAACAGCCAACCACACTACCGTGGGGAAACAATCAGCAACCACCCATACTACCTTAAATCTACTGATGCATGAGAATATTATTAGAAACCCATTTACCAACATTTGGACAAAAATGATCACTATAATCTAGACCAACAACCCCCTTAGCCCAACCAACAACCACTGACAGCGGCTAACTTCCACAAAGATCGGAACCTTTCCTGGAGAACTGAACGACTCCTTCAGAACGAACTGAAGCTAAGTAAAATGCGTTAGGCTTTTCACGGCCATCGTCTAACTTGTAAACTGTTTGTTCGGGCTGGAAAGGACGAAGAAACAGAATGTATAGGCATAGCGTTCTTGCCCTATATATCGGGGGTAACGGACAGAATTGGGCGAATACTTAAAAAAGTCAATGTAAAGACTATTTTCAAGCCTACAAAGAAAATCAAGGACTGTTTAAGATCGGTGAAGGACAAACGCGACCCATTAGCAACGGCCGGAGTATACCGAATACCATGCACATGTGGAATGGTATATGTGGACACCACGAAAAGACACACAAACACAAGGATAAATGACAAAAACCGTTGTCGTTTAGGACATATCGACAAATCTGCCGTTGCCGAACACGCTTTTCGTGTTCGGCAAGGGCAGATTGAAAGAAAAGCTACTACAAACGACGACACGCCCCCTCACGCCAAAACCAGTGGAGGGGAGGCGAGTAGAAATATAAATATGACCTCTGTAGTACAACGCGGCGTCAGTTTCAGCTTACAAGCGAAGCAGTAACATCTCCAGAAGATGTTACTGCTTCGAGAACGTCGAGAAACGTCGAGAAGTAATCTCAGAAGACAACGACTTAACAGCCCGAACAAACAGTTTAACAAGTTAAAGCTAAGTACTTTTTATACTTAAATATTTTATACCGGCAACCGGCAGAATCTTTGAGTCTCAGTTTAAAAATTTATTTTTGTTTCACATTCATAATTATATCAATTCTGTTTATTATTATTTAATAAATATATATACCTTTACTATGAATTCGTAAGTTTTTTTTTATTTCCTGTACCTTTCTGGGATTGGTGTGGGGAGAGAATGAACAGGGAACGAACCCAGGGCTGGGCAGTCGGGCAGAGCGCCATTCTGATGGATGGAACGGTGGGCGTTTTTCTCTTGAATATCCTTAGGGATATTCGAAGAATTTCTCCTCTCGTTTTTTTCAGCAATGTGATGTTGCTTAACGCCCTGATCTTAATACGAAAAACGTTACACATGAAACCAAATTGTTTGAACTCTCCTAAAATATAATGGATGAAAAAGGTCAATAAAGATATAGATATTTTACTAAGAATTTCATTCACTAAAATAATCCAATATAAGAAGAGGATAAATCAAAAAGAGATTAAGACAGCATCGTTAGATAAAGAAATGAACTTGCAATACTGAACTATACATACTACTGACAACTGACGGAGATAAAGGTTTAATGAAAAAATAGTCTAAACATATCATTGTAGCCATTCTTTTTTCACTACAAGAATGTCCAATAGTAATGAAAGACCAATAAAAAAACATTGACTGAGTCAAATAATATTTATTTAATGTCTCTTCTTAGTTTATATTCCATTAAATCCCAATCTAAGGCTTTAATTATTTAATGCGATATAAAACGTATTTTTTATGCTATTAAGAAATGTGAAATGAAAAGAGTAGATCCTAAAGAAATTTAATCAGGAAGCCGCGCAATAATATTGCAAAGTTTCACCAACAGCAACAGTTACGTAAATTACTTTGAGCTCTAGAGCAAGCAAATCATGAAAACTATTTGCTTAAGAGCTTATTAGAACGGCAATAAGGGAGACAGTCGGTGTGTGTGTTTTGGCAGAGATGGTGTATTTCTGCATTTATGCTTTCATATACTAACCGCAGTGACTCACAAATAGTTTATAACATAAACAAGTGATTTATAAAATCAAAATAAATGATATATAAATATTTTTCATTTAATTTTAAAATTTACTGAGTCACAACTAAAAAAATTATACAGTCTCTTTGTTCAATCTCTGTATATAATAATCAATGTTCATCTAGCTTGATCTCAGATGTTGTGTATCATAAATATAACCCCTCAAGTATTTGAAGACACCTAAATATGAAGACAAAAACACAGATTTATAAAATATCAGTGCGAAGTATTATGACATATGGGGCTTAAAATTGAGTAACAAGAATGGATAGGAGAAGTAATGACAAAATAAAGCAAAGAACGTGAATAGAAACAGACATACTAACATATATAGAGTAAAAAAGACTAAAGTGGTATGGACATGTAAGAAGAACTAGCGACAGCAGATGGATAAAGAGAATAACCGCATGGAGCATGAGTAAGAGAGGCCTAAACGATGAAGAGAGAGATAAACGGTTGAGCGAGGGAAGACAGTGAAATTTATATTTTATTATAAATTGATTGTCTTTCTAAAATTGTATATTTTCTAAACCAAAAGAATAATTATTTTCCAAATAATGTTTTGCTTTGTTGCGTTAGGTTTAATATTTCTCGTAGTGTTTTTATGTGCAATAATAATTCATCTATGTACATACATATATTGATATGTTTGTCCAATATATGATGATATACAGTCTTAACAATTTATTTTAGAAAGTGCTTCTGATAGTTTGTCTTTATTAACAATAGGTTTGAATTTTGATTTTCAATACATTTTTTTAAATTTTATTTACTTCATAAGCCACATGCGCCAATATTCTTAAGGATTTCGACTGTTATACCATTTCAAAGCAATAATAGTATTAACATGTATGTAGTTTAATTTCTAATATTTAGAAAGTGTTTATTGACAATGGCAAATTCGTGAAAGTAGAACATGCTAAGTAGAATATGCTTAACGCTAAGATATGAAACACCAAAAGTGATAACCAGATACATAAGGTTTCTGAAAGAAGGAAACTCTCTGCAGAAACTTTATTATTTATTAATGATTATTTTAAAATTATATGTCTAAAAGTGACTAAAGAATGTTTAGAAAAATACTAGTGAAACTTTCAACATAAAAACAAGCTTCCTTTTCAAGCGTCCTTTCGAAATTCCCGTCAAACGAAAAAGACAATTTCAAATAATCGCATCCTGGCAGCCAGAACTCTTTGCAGAATGGAGAAAATGAAGTTTGGTCAATAAAAGGAGCCATATATCTGTCTATCTGGACAATCCCTACTCTCACGTATGCTTCTACAAATAAGAGTAATAAAACAATATAAAATAAAAGAAGTTTTGTGGCCGACGATTCACGTAAAGGTAGAAAAAATAAAGTCAGTGCGTGAAAGGTTAGAGGTGGTTGCATATTATGTTGGAATGGAAAAGATTTAATTTTTTCTAAACAAATATTTCTAAACAAAAACCATTGTCGTTTGGTATGATTAAAAAGTTTATCGTGACGGTTGTTCTCAGAAGGATTATATAATTTTTATAAATATCCTTAGGGGCAAAAAAATCGATCCAGTGTTTGTTTTATATTTGTGGTGATTTTTAAAACTTTATATAAAAAAAATTATTTTATAAGTACAATTAATAATTTGTATATAATATTTTAATACACCGATAAACAGTATGAATTTATGGTTTTTTAGAGATCTACACCTCCGAGCAAAAAGGTCTCTTGTCAATTTAAATTATTCTTCTTACACGATTTACCTAAAAGATTCATAACATTTTTTTCTAGCACCACATCTAAAAAGCATCTAGTTGTTTAAGTGATGCTCTTATTGGTTTTCAAGGTTTTACCTTTTGAAAAACAACCGAAAATATACACCGAAGAAAGCGGATCTTGGCTTTTAATTGCAAATCATGCGTCTTAAATTTTGCTAGCTGCTTTAACAAATGCTCTTCTAGTCTTCTCTATTTACTTTTTGGCTAATATATTTTAGAGTAGTTTTAGTGG
Organism: Diabrotica undecimpunctata; assembly: GCF_040954645.1. Classification (NCBI taxonomy): domain Eukaryota; kingdom Metazoa; phylum Arthropoda; class Insecta; order Coleoptera; family Chrysomelidae; genus Diabrotica; species Diabrotica undecimpunctata. The sequence goes on along the minus strand of NW_027312470.1, from coordinate 19,350 downwards.
CCTGTAATGTTTACTATTTAAATGGGAATAAGCCCATATGTGAATATGGATTAATAATGAATAAACAAATGGCAAAGAATACTAACATAACAAACAAACAGTTGCGGCAGTATGCTGATATCTCTGCAACAGAGCTGGACGATGTTTTACGTGAAAGACGAATCCAGTTCTATGAACAGTTCTGGTAGTATTGAATATTGTGTTGAAGTAATAGGACAAGACTTGAATATATCCTGTAGTTCACCCATGCAAATCTACAAAGTTGAATTTCAAACAAGCCTACGACGTAATTAATAGACAAAAGTCATATCAAATATTGCATAGCTTTAACATCCCTCAAAAATACATCCGACTAGCAAAGGATTTACCAGCGACGGATTCGCCAACAGAAACTTCACAATACAAAATGAGCACACTGAGAACTTTTTAATAGTCAAAGGATTGAAGCAAGGAGACGGTATCGACATTTAACTTGTCTCTCAAGTATGTGATAAAACAGATAAATATAAGAAGAGCTAATCGCCATACAAATAAATCAATACGGATTGTTATCTATGCTAATGACATCAGCATGAACTCTCGAAGAACGGAATAGGCAGTAGAGATATATTTACAAGTAAAAACAGACGTAAAAGAGACACTACTAGAAATATATATTTAAAATACAATAAAGCTAACAGAGACAAGATCTAGAAGAAATAGAAGCAAACTTGAATTGGAGGACGATATTGAAACTGTGGAAAATTTCACATTTCTGGGAGTTATATAAGCACCAATTGAAAAGAAGAACTAGAAATTTTATGAAAAATAGTAAATGTAGTTCTGCTCTAAAAACACACATTAAAGATCTAAAATTAGGGTCTATAAATTTTAAGGGATTCGAGACATGCGTGACTACACAAAACACAAAAAGAAAGCTGCAAGTCTTTGAAAGAAAAGTCCTAACGAAAATATTTGAACCTATTAACGAAAACGGAGTATGGAGATTGAAGTACAGCCATGAACTCTACCAACTGTTCAAAAAGGCAGCAACCTCAGAATTCGTTTAACTTCAGAGACTTTGATGCTAGAAGAAATTTGGTAGACGTTATAGCCTGGAGAAGATCGGCGTGGGGCCGGCAAGGTTGGAGGAAGAGTTTGGAGGAGGCTCGATTTGGGCTGTATGGTCATTGGAGTTATGTTCTTCATAGAATCTAAATAACGACTATAGGTAAATGATTACCATTTTCTTTAAGCCTTAATTGGATGATATGGATACCAACAGCGCTACGTGCACCACAGTTCAAGCCTCAATCGACATTATGTACGAGCGATTAAAGGGCATGGTCATTTCACGTTTAGATGATGTGAACTGTCCAACTAGATAGTACGATTTACCCCATGAAATTCTTGTGGAGTTTACGGGAATAATCCACAAACCACAGTGGTTCTCAAAGCCAACATAGCTCATGTTTTTGCTTAAATTTAATCTGATTTGAGATGAACGAGAGTTCAAAAAATGGGATATTTGGGGCACGCACTGTCCAGCGAAACCGCAGACATTTGGTATTACATGTGTTCGATTGGAATTTGGATAAATGCCATAACGTGATGTTAGAAAGAAGATTGGTTAATATAAAAGTAGATTTGTTATAGAAATAAATCTAGTATTTACATATACGTGACCTTTTGTAAATAACACAAAGAATGTATTTTGCGACTTGATATAAATAGAAAATATATATTAGTTAGTCATTGCTGACACCGTGCAAATGTAGAACGCAACTTTGTTTAAACTAATACAACTTAACCTGGGTTAAATTTGTAATTGTTGGGTTATTTAATAAAAGAAAGAAGTATAATTTAAATTTTTTGGTAAGTGCAACATGGTTAATGTAACGGGGGTCTAACCCCGCATTAGACAGATAAGATCTTAAATTTAATAAAAAATTTCAATATAAATATTTGACAAAAAGTTTGTTTATTGAACTTTCCAATACATAACCTAAATAGAGATACATTTAACTCGGGACGAAGCTTAATAGCAAAATAATTTTTAAATCTTCTTAAATCAATTACCTATCATTATCGAATCGTTAGATATATTTATGAAATAAATAAATTTAAGTAGACCGACCCTACTACTAATCAAAATGTGTCAAGCTCTTTAAATGCGTGAACTATATTTAAGGCCATTATTTGCAAAACTCGCTAATCGACAAAAGTTTCGAAAATTATTTTTCTTGATAAGTTTATTTCAATTTCAATAGGAATCGAATGATATAATCAAAATTTTCCCAAAACTCGTTCCTTAGCTTACAAATGCTGTCGAGAAAATTAGAGTTATTTGGAGAACTCTTTGCTTTGAATGTTTACCTGCAAAACTCGCTGTTTGCTCTACCACCAATAAAATTTGCCAGTTGGTTCACGTGACAAACACGCTACTACAACAGCTGTGTTTAATAAACAAATTTTCAGTAGTTTATAATTATTATTCAAGTGATTAAACAGTTGTATTTTGGCGAATTAGGAACAGTTTTTTTTATTTTTATCGAGTTAGTAAGTGAAAATAGTTGTTTTCTTAAACCTAGTCCACAGGAAAAAGGACTCAAAAAAGTTCGTCAGTCAGAAACACATAAAAGAAATGTGGATAAACTTGCTAGGTAGGTGCTTCATATTAAAATTTTAGACTTCTGCGACAATCGTTTGATTTTTTATGCAGTTTCACTTGTTTTTCGCATTTTAACTAACTGTTTGTAAGGCTACAGAAAAGTTTATTAAAAGAGTTGTATTGTTACAGAAATACACCAAAAGCACTGATGGCCTTTCCAACTTGTGGTCATAACGGACGACCCGAATGGCCGTATTATTTTACCACACTTCCTTTATCAGTCAAAATATAAAAGTAAACACGACCTTCTGATATTGGCTTGTTGTAAGGGACAAAAAACAAAAAGAAAGCAATCTTATCATACTGCAGTGTCGATAAAATACCATGTACGTTTGTGTGAGGGTAAGATGATTAGCGTACGTACCAAGTCGTTTCTAGGAATCACAAATTTAAGCAAGGATCGTATACAAAGAATTGTAAGAAAATTTATTATCACTGGAGAGCAACCCAAGGAACGTAGAGGTGACAATAAGTGGGTCCAAAAAATGATGAAACTACATCAAAAAATTTATTTCCATAACTGAATCCATAACATTTACAGAGTCTTATTACTGTAGAAGCAAGACAAGCGAAAGGGTCTACTTGCCATGTCACTTGAATTTTAAGAAGCAGTACGACCATTAACTTCGAAGAGTACCTCAGCCTATGAATGTGAAGCTTAGTTATTTTCGAAAGTATGTGAAGGTTAACTATAACAACGCTTTTGGAACTCCGCTGACTGACTGTTGCTTTACTTAAGAACAAAGGAGCAGTTGAAAGTAGCAACTTCTTTAGCTGTTCATATCGTAAAAGCAAAGGCTTTTTTTTCACACTTCTTAAAAATCCAAAACACAAAGCAACTTACTTTTCGTTCAACTGATAAAAACACTTAGCACTGCCTAAACTGCCTGATCAAGCAGCATATTTCAGCCAGCAAATAAACTATAATAATTTTACAGTTGTTGCTGAAACTTCTACCGATAAACTAAGACCAACAAATGTGTTTCCTTGCATGTGAACAGAAATTGACTCTCGAAAAGATTCTAATACAATAGCGTCAGCTTTGCAGCATGCTCTAAAGAATTTTGATTTTGATGTCAACATAGAAACAGTACGTTTGTTTACTGATGGTTGCGACGGACAAAACAAAAATTCAAATATGATGGCAATGTTGGCTTATTTGCTTCTAGAATAATCGCCGAATCATATTAAACAAATTGAATTAATTTTTCCGATCGTCGGTCATTCCTTTATTCCGCCTGATCGTATTTTCGGCCTTATAGAAAAAGACATTAAAAAATGGCTGTTATCGTGGAAATTAGTGGCTACGACGATTTAATCAGAAATCATTCCACTGTACGTAAAATCAGTATAGATTGGGATGTGTTTAACTGGATGACACAAACAAAACGAGTTATTAAGCTGCCTATCGTGGCACTTTGAATTTAGTAAGGCGAAGAGGTTTATTTACCAGAAGAAACCGTTGATGGTTTGGAAAATTGTCAAAATGCAGAAATTATATATGACTAAAAATCTTAAAGTTTGTTATTATTTTATATATTTATTTTCAAAACTAGTTGTTTGCAATAAACATTTTTTTTCTAAAAATCTGTAAATATTTTAGGTTAAAAACTTCTAATTTTTATTGCTGAAAACTCTAAGCAACATTAACAAAATTCTTCACGTTGTGAGCTAAACACTACTTGGCCGTTAATCGTTTTTTTTTTCGATTTCTCAAAAAATGACTTTCGAGCAAAGAGCAAGTTTTGCAAATAATGGCCCCATTTAAATCTTACATAAATCCAAATTTATTTATTACTCGATATTTAAATCATTTCGTGTCTAAAATTTGTAACAATTTATAAGACGAAATATAAATGGTTTTTGATTAATTTATGTAACTTATGGCTTTTCTATTATTAACGATATATCGTTATGACAACACGTACAGCAATCCCCAATTTTGTGGTTAGTCTTTCTCCAAGATACTTCTAATTTCCGGAGGCTTTGGTGAATAGTCTGACTGGATACGTAAAGGGATATTTATGCCATAATAAGATCGATAGTCGACAATAATTACTTTATAAAATTAGTAGATACACATACAAAATTAGCTTACAGGGCTTCGGTGTTTAGACAAGAAATTCAATTAATGTGAACGAGATATAACTGGAAATCTGGTGGTCGTAAGAATATCGATCAATATTGTTTATTATGTTGAAGAGAATAAACGACTAATCAACTTTATAGTGTCCAATTATTTGTAACGACTTTTACATTTTGCTTTAATGAAATATAGGTCCGTTAGTTCGTAATATATCAAATGCTTACCAGGTATTAATATTCCAAAGCCATTTGGAGGTAATTCTAAAAGCAAAGTTAAGATAAAGAGTTAAGTAGGTGGTCTTTGGCAAGACTACTGCTCAACATTATTTACTTGGGATTCTGTGGATGTAGTCTACTTAGACTTCTCTAAAACTTTCGACCGTGTTCGAAAACGACGATTACTAGTTAAATTGAATCACTATGATATCCGCGGAAAGACAAACATTAGATTTTAAGATTTTCTATCTGACAAATACTTCAGGGTTCGTTGGGGAAGCCCACTCACTAGATAAGCCAGTCAAGTGTGGAGTCCCACAAGGATCAGTACTTGGACCTCTACCTTTTTATATCTACACTAGTGATCTTGCCCTAATTGTATCCAGTTGGGTTTCTATTTACGCTGATGATACGAAATTGTATGTGAATCCAACTAATAACCAACATGTTCTTCAACAGGATCTTGATGCAATATTCGAATAGTCCTCAGAATGGTTACTTCCGGTTAACATTGAAAAATGCATTGTTTTACATATCGGCAAAAATAACCTATTACTACCGTACTTTATTAATGGACATCCCTTAAATTCGGTAACCTCCCACAACGATCTTGGAGTGATAAAAGATAGTGACTTAAATTGGTCTGATCACATAATGTCGGTGTGTAAACGTGCAAACTCGAAACTGTTTTTGATCCGTAAATGTTTTATACGTATATTTCTAACCTCTGTTAGTAAACTTTACATAATATACGTTAGACCTATTCTTGAGTTTTCGGGGCCAGTGTGGAATCCAGATCTCAGTCGCGATAAAATCCTACTTGAAAATGTTCAACGTAAAGCCACAAGACTGGCATACGAACGTGTAAAACCTAATTATGAAAATATACTATTCATGGATCATATCTTACGACACTCAAGCTGCGACGTCTTCATGGTGACCTAATCCCTATTTTAAGACATAATTTTGGGAACCTAAACACCACATTTACTTGAAATCAAGACGAAAGATTAAGAGGCCATCGTAATAAATTAAAGAGAGAACTAACTACCGCAAGGTCCAGGGTAAACTTCTTGATAAATATAATATTTAATATCGGGAACAATTTGGATCAAGACACCATATCGGCAACAATTTTTGTATGATGTACTTAATTGTTTAACTTTACTTAACTTTATAATAATAAGCATAAGCATAAGCATAAAATTTACACCTTATTTTCCCACTCAAACTAGAAACTAACTGCTAGGATTTATTAATTTTTTAGAGTTTGCTTATTATCTATATGATACTTTTGATTTGATTGAACACATTGTTAAAATTTTTTATTAAGAGTAAACTTACATACCTTTAACACTGGAAAATACTATGAAACATAGTTCAACAGTGCATCAATTTGAACTTACCCTGTAAAAAAAGAAATAAAATTGTATTAAGAATCCATTTACTTCCCTCCAAATATATCTCAATTAAAACTAAACTACTCTAATGGAAAAATAACGTTCGCCTTCATAAACCTTATAACTATTTCTCGGCTTTCAGCAGGTTAATATTTCTCGATAAACTTTTTACCCCTTCTTCTTTACCCCGGGATTAGGGTCGGCAAAGATAACCATTAAGTTACATTTTTATGGACAATATCTATAAGTAACTTATTGCTATGGCACTTAGGATATTACGAAAGCTGAAAGGTCGTCTACGCAGGGCTATTTTTGGAAAATGGATTTAGAACAAATTGCGGGTCCACATGTATATAATATCTTTATAAAATGGTTTTCAATATTTCATACAAAAATTGTTTCAATAAAGAGCAAAATTTGTTATAAGAGAAAACGATCGTTATAAATTTCTAGATTGAGTTTCCATAAAAGACTTCCAAGAAGCTTATGTGGCAGTTAGTATTTGTTTATTATTAGCTAACGTTTACAAATATTTTATTCAAATACAAGGCAGATATTGAGCATAGTTTTTATTAAATCTTGTCCAAGTACTTTCACTCTCAGAGTATCTTCAGGGGCATCTGAAATAAGCCAACAAACGTTTTTTCAAGTCAAAGAAAATTAAGAATCTCAAAAAAAACTAATAAACTCTGAGTTGATGGTGGATATAAAAAATTTTATATAAAGTTTTAGATTTACTTTGTCAAAATTATAGGCTATCCAGCACTTCTATGAATGTCATAAACATTAAATAATACATTTACACAACACTAGACAACCGACAAACAGTTTAAAATTTTTTACACAATTTACAAATTCTTTAGATCTAATAGAACGTTTAAAGAACATCAAAATAGAAAGAGTTTTTATTTAGTTTCTTTTGATTTTTTCAATTTGTTTACTTCTTTACCAAGAGGTGAAACTTTATCTTTAGTACACAACCTTTTAAACAGTTACAATTTATCAGTAAAAGACAAAGTTTGCAATCTTAACTACCTATGCTTAAATTCTGTCTTGATCAGGACTTCTTTCAATTTAATCAAAAAATATATAAACAACCAACAGGTTTAGCGATGGGTTCCCCATTATCACCTTTTTTAGCTGATATTCTCTCAGACAGCTTAGAATAGCAATTTGTTAACAACAGCAAAATAGTTTTTTGGTCCAGATATGTTGATGATAGTATAGCTCTCATACAGGGAACCCAAGATGATGCCATACAGATTCTGGATGATCTTAATAACCTTCGTCCTAATATTTCTTTTACACTGGAACCAGAATCTGACAATAAATTTAACTTCTTGGATATGACTATATCTGTTTTTTTCTAAATTTTTTCTAGAGTACAACATTTACAGAAAACCTACTCAAACAAATCATGTTACACATAAAACATCCAATCATCCAACTCAACACCAAATGGCTGCTTTTAACAGTTACATTTAGAGGCTTCTCAAATTTCTACTTCTAATAAGAACTTCAATTTAGATTTTAATACTCTCAAGCAAATTGCTTTCAATAATGGTTATGATCCTAACATCATCCATAAGCTTCTAAATAGACCAAAACTTAAACTTGCAAAAAACTTGATTATTTATCACAAAGCTTGCTTCAACCCAATGCCATAAATAACATTAGGTATTTTACTTTACTTATATCAGTAACATTTTCAAAAAAATATCAAAACTTTTTACTTTTACAATTGGGGACATCAAAATATATGTTAAGTCGCACAATACTTTGGGTTCCTTTGTAATTAACACCAAAGTTATCTACTAGAATCGCAAAACAGACCAAACTCCTCAAGTTTTGGTCACCATTTATTGTTCAGTCAAACTACTACCTAGTGTTGGATTTATTGTAATATACTTGGAAATTATAAGGGAAACAAATGAAAACTCTCGCTATCTTAATACTCAAATTAATTTAAATTGTACTACATTTTAACCGATTTTTAAAAATTTTATTGCAGCTTCACCTCGTAGGGAAGCCAGCTCGACTATTTAGACTTCCTCCACTGAGTATACCCATTAATAGTTTATTAATTTCATAATTTAATTAATATTGGTATTTAATTTATCAATTCAATAATTTGCAAAACAAGCTTGCTCGAGCTCAATTGATCTATAGTTGGTGTTTATTACACTCTCCATATCTTTTCGTAATTTAGATATACCATCTCCATAGTTGTATATTTTAACATATCCCACTATTGGTCAGTTAATATTGAGTAATACTTTGAGATTTTTTATTTTATAGTCTTCATATTGACTGTGGATTTAACTGAGCTAGTGGTGTTGTACTCCATTTACACACTTTATTTTTAACTTTGATTTTTAATTCTAAGTATTTCAATTTCATAGTTCAATTTCTTCTTTTCTACAGTATTGGTACTGCTTGGTAGACCTTTTTAGTGTAGTCAACCAACCATTATCTAATACGTCAGATGTCACTTAAACATTTCCGTTAAAACCAGGAGCCATTCTCTCTCCTGCTGTCACCCACAATGTACATCTATCTATAGACCAAAATCTATTCATGTGTTGAATATAGGCCTCTCCCATTTGTCTCTGTCTTCTGGTTGTCTTTTCCACACTGGACCTGCGCTTTGCTCAATGTCATTTTTCCATCTCATTTGCGGTCGACCTCTTGACCTCTTGTCTCCAGCTGCCAATTTCTTTATTCCATCTTTTATCCTGATACCTTTCGTTATGCCCAACCCAGTATTTTTTGGTTTTTGATAGTATATGAGAGTTTTCCGAATGCAGCCCACCCCATTCTTATTCTTCTGGTTATTTCTTTAGTCTGGTTACTTTTGTCTGCTCTGATAGCTTGTCCTAAGTAAATATATTCTTGGGCGTAATCTATGTTTGTTCCATCTATGGTAATTACTGATCTGTCTTCTGTATTAGTCATTATTTTAGTTTTCTTTAGATTCTTTTTTAGTCTTTTCTCAAGAGATGTTTTTTCTAGGTCTGAAATCATTATTCGTAGTTGTTCCATAGTTGTTGCTATCAGGAGTACATCATCGCCGAATCTTAGATGATTTAAGTATTTCCCGTTTATACAAATCCCTTTATTGTCCCAGTCTATAGATTTAAAAATGTCTTCCAACGCCAGAGTAAATAGTTTCGGTGAGATTGTATCCCCTTGTCTGACACCTCTACAAATTCTAATTAATGGAGTTTGCAAATCTCTCTCTATCTGAATTCTCATAGTGGCGTTATGATATACATTGTGGATTAACATTCTGTACCGTGAATCTATTCGGCAATTAACTAGCGCTTCTTCTACTGCCCATAGTTCTATGCTGTCAAACGCTTTTACATAGTCAACAAACGCTAGGTATATTGGAAGGTTGTATTCATTGGTCTTTTCTATCAATATTTTAAGGGTGTGAAGGTGGTCGGTTGTGCTGTACCCCTTTCTAAATCCTGCCTGTTCAACTGGTTGGTATGCATCAAATTTGTTGTTTAGTCTAGTTGTGATCACCTTAGTGAAAGTTTTATAGATTTGTGACAAGAGAGATATTGGTCTATAGTTCGCTAATTTTGATCTATTTCTTTTCTTATATATCAGAATTGTATTTGCCCTGTTCCACTCTTGCGGTATTTGTCCTTCAAACAAACATTTATTGAAAAGTATCTTTAAGTAGTCTTTTATCTTTTCCCCTCATTCTTTTAACATTTCAATTAGAATTTCATCGTCTCCCGGAGGCTAATTTCTTTTCATATCTCTAATTGCTTTTTCTATTTCTTCTCTGGTTATGGGGGGTAATATTTCAGAGTTTACAGTCATTATTTTCTTTTTCAGGATTTGTTGAGTTGTATCAGGTGGACTGTTTTTAGAACTGTAAAGGTCACTATAATATTCCCTTGTTATCTTAGATATTTGGGTTCTGCATTTTTCTATTACACTTTGTTTATTGTCCATCTCTATGATTTTATTTCTTCCTAGGTGGGACTTGATAGATCTTAAGTTCCTGTTTTCTTCTATAATCTTCTAAACTTCTTTCTAAACATAAGTCTAAAACGTTATATAAAAAAGTTTTTTGTCAACCATTATCTTCGAGTTTTTCGAACTTAATTAATCTTCCATTACTTGAAAAACGTTTCTTGGTTTATTTCAGATGGCCCTAAAGATGTTCTGAGAGTGAAAGTACTTGGGCAGGATTTAATAATAAAAAACTATGCGCGATATCTGCTTTTTATCTAATTAAATATTTTAATATAGATAATTTTTTCGATTTAACAATTAACAATTTGAAATTAATTTGACAATTTAACCAATTAAAAAAAATGCCATACTTCTGTTGTAACATACAATAATTACTATAAAAATTACCGGTAAGAGCATTTTACTTATGTTCGAAAAAGACATAAATGAAAGGGACACCTACTCCAGCGCATTGTATATACATGTATTTCTTATAATATTCTTGATTTAAATAATTACTTACAAACATACATAATTTTGTACTTAATACTTATGTGCTTATTTAAAACATATTCTGTTAAACCTTTAAATAGAGATTTAAGACAACAGCTTGAAAAGCTTCGAGATTAAGACTTTCTAGAGTAATTCAAAATTCATCTCCAGTTACACGGATGATCTCGGATTTTCTTTAAGCATTTCACACCTAATTTATTACGTAGCTTGGTTTCTTACCCTATTAGATTTGTTAAGGGCGAAGGTTTGTGGCAAATTAAAGCTGACACTTCCTCTAAAACTTTGTTGTCAGTGGTAAAATGGAATTAATTTAGAGTCATACGTACACGGTTGTTATGTTGTTTCATTTAAATTTAATCTACATTTCTGCTGCGTAACAGTAGCATTAAAGAGAGATATGTGACTTAAGGAGAGGCACTTATTGAGATTTGCTTGTATACCTTTATGAGGTGTAGGATAATTTAACAAATATTAATTTAAAATTTAATTATATATTATGATCCAACAATCAATTAAAGAGGTTGACTCATTGTCGAACATAAAATCTTACACCCTGAACTATTTAGCATTTCCACAATTCTAGAGGGCGTCGTTATTTCATTATTTTTTTAGGGATTGGATGATAGGTACCACCAATTTGGATGACTCTAACTTGCATATTATTGAACCAGTGCAGATATATAAATTTGAAGTTACTTTAGAACCCACGCATTAGCATTAAAATATTTCTATATTTAGTAGCACTGTTATTGAATAGTTTAGAGCTTAGAGGTTATTGTCGCTGGAATAATTAATTGTAGTTTTATTATTAAATTACTGTAGATTAAGGCGCATGTAGGTCTTGTATATGATGGATATACAGGGTGTTTCAAAAAAAGGTAACCCCTTCTCTAGAGTAGGTAAATAAACTGAAAAATTAATTGGGGTTTGATCAGTAAAAAATTTTTGGTAGCGCCATCCGTTTTCAAGATACAGGGCGTTGAAGATAAAAAATTTTTACGCATTTTTTACGATTTTGCCGGAAACTACTGGCCACATTGTTATAAAATTTTATACGAATATGTTTTGGGAAGCTGATACATCCCATGAATTTGTTTTATATCTGATTCTCATAGAGGGCGCTAGTTACACGGATCGTACTAAGTTTTAATCAATATAACTTTTTTAAGAGTATAATTTATTAATCAAAATTTCAAGTAAACTTAAACATCATTTAATTTTACACGAAAACGGTACTCTTGTTAAAACTCGATACTGTGTACCGTTTTCGGAATATTTTGATTTGAAAATTATGAAGTAATAATTGATGCTGGTAATAATGATAAAGTTCTAATAGGTATACCTCTATTTTCTCCAAGTGTGCCTTGAAATCTGACATTTATTGATTGTTATGACTATAAATCAACAATAATTAGAGTTTTGGAATACCTTGTTATTTGGTAAAATCATAATCATAATGTACTCATATGTTGTTTACACTGTACATGGTTATTAACCTTAGGCGATTGTGGAGGATGTTCTAGTGCAGCTGTGTATACGTGTATGCAGATAAGTTTCCTAGAAGAAACTTACCAAGTAAAAAATACATTTAGAGCCATTGAACGACGTTGTCGAGAAACTGGGAATGTGAGACCAAAGTAAAATAAATTCTGGTAGACCAAGAACAATTAATAAAGAAAATAATATTTTAAATTTACGTGATCAAGATTAAAAGAAGAAAACTGTTAGCGTAAGGAATATAGCAAGACATATCAAATACTTCTTTTTCAAGTAGTGGATTTTGTGTGAAACATTGCAACAAAGCACAGCCCACAATCCAAATTTTTTAAAATGCATTCTTTTTACGGGACGAGGCCACCTTTACGCGACTAGGTATGTTTAACTTCCATAACGCACACTACTGGTGTGATGAGAATCCACGAGTCAAAAGGGTATCACATTATAACATTATACCAACACTCATTTAAAGTTAATGTTTGGGCAGCAACTTTAGGGTAACAAATTAATAGGTTATCATATTCTACTTGGAAATGTTAAGTGTTATATGTATCTTGATTTTTAAACAATTCCTTATTCTAGATTTTAGAAGATTTAACGCTAAACGAGCGAAGATCTTTATTTGTTTATGCATATTGGAGCTCCACCACACTTTGATAGAATGGTGTCGTAATTGGGTTGAGTATTCTTTTTCCGAATCAATGGATTGTAGAGGTGCAGAAGCTTCGATTCATTGGGCCTCCTCAGTTCATGCGATTTTTAACCCTTTGGACTACGCAGTTTGGGTCGTATATTAAGGGGAAAAAGTCTATGCTACAGAGGTAAATTCACGTTAAGAATTGGATAGAATAGATTCAACGTCAACTTTATGACATCATAGCTGATCCCCTACCGTTTAGAAGGTTATGGAACCTTTGGAAAAAAGAATAGCCTTGTGTATTCGCCAAAACGGAGGACATTTTGGATCACTTACTGTTATTGAATTTTATTTTATGTTCTTAGTCATTTATTTAATTTTCTTCTTGGCGAGTTTGTGTTTAATTACTAACTATTTTATACCAGCATAAATTATTACTTCATAATTTTCGGAATCAAAACCGGAAAACGGTACAACTGTATCGAGTTTTACCATGAATACCTTTTTCGTGTAAATTGAATGATGTTTAAATTTACTTGAATTTTGATTAATAATTATACTCTTAAAAAGGTTATATTGACTAATACTTAGGTACGATCCGTGTATCTAGCGCCCTCTATGAGAATCAGATATAAGAACAAATTCATGGGATGTATCAGCTTCCAAAACATATTCGTATACAATTTCATTACAATGTTGCCAGTAGTTTCGGCAAAATCGTAAAAAATGCGTAAATAAAATTTTTTTTCTTCAACGCCCTGTATCTTGAAAACTGATAACGGAACTAAATTTGTTTGTACTAAACAAACCCCAATTATTTTTCAGTTTGTTACCTACCCTAGAGACGGGTTACCTTTTTTTGAAACATCCTGTATATCCATCATATACAAGACCTACATGCGCCTTAATCTACAGTAATTTAATAATAAAATACAATTAATTATTCAGCGACAATAACCTCTAAGCTCTATACTATTCAATAACAGTGCTACTAAATATTAGAAATATTTTAATGCTAATGCGTGGGTTCTATAAGTAACTTCTAATTTATATTTCTGCACTGGTTCAATAATATGCAAGTTAGAGGTCATCCAAATTGGTGGTACCTATCATCAATCCTAAAAAAATAATGAAATAACGACGCCTCTAGAATTGGTGGAAATGCTAAATAGTTCAGGGTGTAAGATTTTATGTTCGACAATGAGTCAACCTCTTTAATTGATTGTTGGATCATAATATATAATTAAATTTTAATTTAATATTTGTTAAATTATCCTACACCTCATAAAGGTATACAAGCAAATCTCAATAAGTGCCTCTCCTTAAGTCACATATTCTTCTCCTATTCCTCTTTAATGCTACTTGTTTACGCAGCAGAAATGTAGATTAAATTTAAATGAAACAACATAACAACCGTGTACGTATGACTCTAAATTATTCCATTTTACCACTGACAACAAAGTTTTTGGAGGAAGTGTCAGCTTTAATTTGCCACAAACTTCGCCTTAACAAATCTAATAGGGTATAGAAACAAGCTACGTAATAAATTAGGTGTGAAATGCTTAAAGAAAATCCGAGATCATCCGTGTACTGGAGTTGAATTTTGAATTACTCTAGTAAGTCTTATCTCGAAGCTTTTCAAGCTGTTGTCTTAAATCTCTATTTAAAGGTTAACAGAAATATGTTTTTAAATAAGCACATTAAGTATTAAGTACAAAATTATGTATGTTTGGTAAGTAATTTATTTAAATCAAGAATATTATAAGAAATACATGTATATACAATGCGCTGGGAGTAGGTGTCCCTTTCATTTATGTCTTTTCGAACTTAAGTAAAATGCTCTTACGGTAATTTTTATAGTAATTATTGTATGTTACAACTGAAGTATGGCATTTTTTTTAATTGGTTAAATTGTCAAATTAATTTCAAATTGTTAAATCGAAATAATTATCTATATTAAAATATTTAATTAGATAAAAAGCAGATATCGCGCATAGTTTTTTATTATTAAATCCTGCCCAAGTACTTTCACTCTCAGAACATCTTTAGGGCCATCTGAAATAAACCAAGAAACGTTTTTCAAGTAATGGAAGATTATTAAGTTCGTAAATACTCGAAGATAATGGTTGACAAAAAACTTTTTTTATATAACGTTTTAGACTTATGTTTAGAAAGAAGTTTAGAAGATTATAGAAGAAAACAGGAACTTAAGATCTATCAAGTCCCACCTAGGAAGAAATAAAATCATAGAGATGGACAATAAACAAAGTGTAATAGGAAAAATGCAGAACCCAAATATCTAAGATAACAAGGGAATATTATATGTGACCTTTACAGTTCTAAAAACAGTCCACCTGATACAACTCAACATATCCTGAAAAAGAAAATATTGACTGTAAACTCTGAAATATTACCCCCCATAACCAGAGAAGAAATAGAAAAAGCAATTAGAGATATGAAAAGAAATTAGCCTCCGGGAGACGATGAAATTCTAATTGAAATGTTAAAAGAATGAGGGGAAAAGATAAAAGACTACTTAAAGATACTTTTCAATAAATGTTTGTTTGAAGGACAAATACCGCAAGAGTGGAACAGGGGCAAATACAATTCTGATATATAAGAAAAGAAATAGATCAAAATTAGCGAACTATAGACCAATATCTCTCTTGTCACAAATCTATAAAACTTTCACTAAGGTGATCACAACTAGACTAAACAACAAATTTGGATGCATACCAACCAGTTGAACAGGCAGGATTTAGAAAGGGGTTACAGCACAACCGACCACCTTCACACCCTTAAAATATTGATAGAAAAGACCAATGAATACAACCTTCCAATATACCTAGCGTTTGTTGACTATGTATAAGCGTTTGACAGCATAGAACTATGGGCAGTAGAAGAAGCGCTAGTTAATTGCCGAATAGATTCACGGTACAGAATGTTAATCCACAATGTATATCATAACGCCACTATGAGAATTCAGATAGAGAGAGATTTGCAAACTCCATTAATTAGAATTTGTAGAGGTGTCAGACAAGGGGATACAATCTCACCGTAAACTATTTACTCTGGCGTTGGAAGACATTTTTAAATCTATAGACTGGGACAATAAAGGGGATTTGTATAAACGGGAAATACTTAAATCATCTAAGATTCGGCGATGATGTACTCCTGATAGCAACAACTATGGAACAACTACGAATAATGATTTCAGACCTAGAAAAAACATCTCTTGAGAAAAGACTAAAAAAGAATCTAAAGAAAACTAAAATAATGACTAATACAGAAGACAGATCAGTAATTACCATAGATGGAACAAACATAGATTACGCCCAAGAATATATTTACTTAGGACAAGCTATCAGAGCAGACAAAAGTAACCAGACTAAAGAAATAACCAGAAGAATAAGAATGGGGTGGGGCTGCATTCGGAAAACTCTCATATACTATCAAAATACCAAAATATTACTGGGGTTGGGCATAACGAAAGGTATCAGGATAAAAGATGGAATAAAGAAATTGGGCAGCTGGAGACAAGAGGTCTAGAGGTCGACCGCAAATGAGATGGAAAAATGACATTGAGCAAAGCGCAGGTCCAGTGTGGAAAAGACAACCAGAAGACAGAGACAAATGGGAGAGGCCTATATTCAACACATGAATAGATTTTGTGTCTATAGATAGATGTACATTGTGGGTGACAGCAGGGAGAGAGAATGGCTCCTGGTTTTAAACGGAAATGTTTAAGTGACATCTGACGTATTAGATAATGGTTGGTTGACTACACTAAAAAGGTCTACCAAGCAGTACCAATACTGTAGAAAAGAAGAGAATTGAACTATGGAAATTGAAATACTTAGAATTAAAAATCAAAGTTAAAAATAAGTGTGTAAATGGAGTACAACACCACTAGCTCAGTTAAATCCACAGTCAATATGAAGACTATAAAATAAAAAATCTCAAAGTATTACTCAATATTAACTGACCAATAGTGGGATATGTTAAATATACAACTATGGAGATGGTATATCTAAATTACGAAAAGATATGGAGAGTGTAATAAACACCAACTATATGATCAATTGAGCTCGAGCAAGCTTGTTTGGCAAATTATTGAATTGATAAATTAAATACCAATATTAATTAAATTATGAAATTAATAAACTATTAATGGGTATACTCAGTGGAGGAAGTCTAAATAGTCGAGCTGGGCTTCCCTACGAGGTTGAAGCTGCAATAAAATTTTTTAAAAATCGGTTAAAATGTAGTACAATTTAAATTATTTTGAGTATTAAGATAGCGAGAGTTTTCATTTGTTTCCCTTATAATTTCCAAGTATATTACAATAAATCCAACACTAGGTAGTAGTTTGACTGAACAATAAATGGTGACCATAACTTTAGGAGTTTGGTCTGTTTTGCGATTCTAGTAGATTAACTTTGGTGTTAATTACAAAGGGAACCCAAAGTATTGTGCGACTTAACATATATTTTGATGTCCCCAATTGTAAAAGTAAAAAGTTTTTGATATTTTTTTGAAAATGGTTACTGATATAAGTAAAGTAAAATACCTAATGTTATTTATGGCATTGGGTTGAAGCAAGCTTTGTGATAAATAATCAAGTTTTTTGCAAGTTTAAGTTTTGGTCTATTTAGAAGCTTATGGATGATGTTAGGATCATAACCATTATTGAAAGCAATTTGCTTGAGAGTATTAAAATCTAAATTGAAGTTCTTATTAGAAGTAGAAATTTGAGAAGCCTCTAAATGTAACTGTTAAAAGCAGCCATTTGGGTGTTGAGTTGGATGATTGGATGGTTTTATGTGTAACATGATTTGTTTGAGTAGGGTTTTCTGTAAATGTTGTACTCTAGAAAAAATTTAGAAAAAAACAGATATAGTCATATCCAAGAAGTTAAATTTATTGTCAGATTCTGGTTCCAGTGTAAAAGAAATATTAGGACGAAGTTATTAAGATCATCCAGAATCTGTATGGCATCATCTTGGGTTCCCTGTATGAGAGCTATACTATCATCAACATATCTGGACCAAAAAACTATTTTGCTGTTGTTAACAAATTGCTATTCTAAGCTGTCTGAGAGAATATCAGCTAAAAAAGGGTGATAATGGGGAACCCATCGCTATACCTGTTGGGTTGTTTATATATTTTTTGATTAAATTGAAAGAAGTCCTGATCAAGACAGAATTTAAGCATAGGTAGTTAAGATTGCAAACTTGTCTTTTACTGATAAATTGTAACTGTTTAAAAGGTTGTGTACTAAAGATAAAGTTTCACCTCTTGGTAAAGAAGTAAACAAATTGAAAAAATCAAAAGAAACTAAATAAAAACTCTTTCTATTTTGATGTTCTTTAAACGTTCTATTAGATCTAAAGAATTTGTAAATTGTGTAAAAAATTTTAAACTGTTTGTCGGTTGTCTAGTGTTGTGTAAATGTATTATTTAATGTTTATGACATTCATAGAAGTGCTGGATAGCCTATAATTTTGGACAAAGTAAATCTAAAACTTTATATAAAATTTTTTATATCCACCATCAACTCAGAGTTTATTAGTTTTTTGTGGAGATTCTTAATTTTCTTTGACTTGAAAAAACGTTTGTTGGCTTATTTCAGATGCCCCTGAAGATACTCTGAGTGTGAAAGTACTTGGACAAGATGTTATTAAAAACTATGCTCAATATCTGCCTTGTATTTGAATAAAATATTTGTAAACGTTAGCTAATAATAAACAAATACTAACTGCCACATAAGCTTCTTGGGAAGTCTTTTATGGAAACTCAATCTAGAAATTTATAACGATCGTTTTCTCTTATAACAAATTTTGCTCTTTATTGAAACAATTTTTGTATGAAATATTGAAAACCATTTTATAAAGATATTATATACATGTGGACCCGCAATTTGTTCTAAATCCATTTTCCAAAAATAGCCCTGCGTAGACGACCTTTCAGCTTTCGTAATATCCTAAGTGCCATAGGCAATAAGTTACTTATAGTTATTGTCCATAAAAATGTAACTTAATGGTTATCTTTTGCCGACCCTAATCCCGGGGTAAAGAAGAAGGGGTAAAAAGTTATCGAGAAATATTAACCTGCTGAAAGCCGAGAAATAGTTTATAAGGTTTATGAAGGCGAACGTTATTTTTCCATTAGAGTAGGTTAGTTTTAATTGAGATATATTTGGAGGGAAGTAAATGGATTCTTAATACAATTTTATTTCTTTTTTTACAGGGTAAGTTCAAATTGTTGCACTGTTGAACTATGTTTCATAGTATTTTCCAGTGTTAAAGGTATGTAAGTTTACTCTTAATAAAAAATTTTTAACAATGTGTTCAATTCAAATCAACTCTGAGATAGCG
>NW_027312469.1:0-29488 GCF_040954645.1 Diabrotica undecimpunctata | reverse complement strand
CGCGCTATCTCAGAGTTCCAGCTATTTACGAAATTCTAGCATCAATCCAACAGTCAGGTGAGCAAGTTAAACCAGCATCAAAAAGAGAAATAAAAACTGCTATTAAATATAGATTAACAACCAAAAAAGCTCCAAGTTATGACCTTATAATAGGAACTATCTTAAAAGAGTTGCCAGAAAAAGAAATAGTTATAGTAACACAACTTTTCAATGCCTCACTAAGGCTAAAAATTGTACCAACTCAATGGAAAATTGCTGACAATATAATTATCCATAAACCTGGTAAATTGCCTAAAATATTTGGGAAGCTAATAGCGACAAGACTTATGAAGATAATAATTTTTATCATTTCGGTTTCAGAGAAAAGCATTCAATACTAGAAAAAGTACATAGAGTCGTTGATATAATGAATCAAACTTTTGTGGAAAAAAAATACTGCTCTGCGCTCTTCCTTGACGTTATGTTAATCAGGCTTTCTATAAATTCTGGCATGAAGAGTTGCTCTTTAAAATAAAAATGAACGTTACAGAGTCAATAGAGAGTTATTGCAAAGTTAACAGTGCCTGCGTTGCACTATTTACACCGCGCTATTTCGACAGTTTTGACATACGGCTGACACATCACAAATAGAGATATTGCTTGAGCCTATACATACTTTGTTGCGTTATTTACGTTTTTTATGTTTTCTTTTCATTTGTTCGCAAAATATTGAAAATGGATCATGATTTAGAAGCACTTATTTTAGCAAATGCTAATGATGGTAATGTAGAGTTCATCATTTTAAATAACATTGTGAGAGAACATGTATTACATCCACAAAATCAAGAATTTAATTTAGAAAACATGTTGCAAGCAGATGTAAAAGTAAATTTTAGGTTTAGCAGGCAAAATGTTCCTACATTTGCAAGAGCTTTACGCCTACCAGATTTTATTCGTACCAATACTAGAAACTCTGTTAGTGGTAAATGCATTTGCATTCTACATTACTTGAGTGATGAGAAGACCCGCATATCCCAGCAGGCTTAAAGATCTTCAGCTTTTATTCAATTTTTCACCTCAATCATTATCTCAAATTATTAATTATATTGTTGTATTATGCTAATGTCTGATGTACTCATTTTAGAAAATTATTACTAATAAACTTGGTTTAGGTTTAGATGAAAGACAAATAGCGTATATAACCTGAGGAAGAAAATAGCGCAACGAATTCCGCACAGCGTAACGGCTCCCCTAATAACGGCAGGCCGTATTTTCAATAACGCAGCGTAAGCCATATCCCATCTGCGCATGCTCTACTGTCGAAATAACGCGTGCTGTAATACAGCAAGTGCAAAATTGACTGCAATACCTCTCTAATCAAATGTTTACTTGTGCAGCAAATGTACATATTGATCTTTGAGCTGCTTTCTATCTACTGTCCAAAATTTCACGTCCAATTTATTTAAAAAGAATTCTAAGCAGAAAACCGTCATATCCTGGACTAAGTGTAGGTATTCTGAGTTTAATATTTAATTTTATTGATTGCTATTTTGTAGGTACAATTGTTTACTGCGTACAATATAGTATTTGTAATTTAATAAACCTAGCCATTACGGCAATATTTATGATTTTCACCGCATAAATTATAAAATTTATAATAAATAATTTACACAATAAATATTTAATATTCACCAAACGATATACGATCTGAAACAAGTTCAGATCGATAGTTATGTAATTATAATAATATAATTACATATACTAACTAGCAAATCACTTCAAGCATTGTTATTATTTAATAATTATGACGTAAACAGTTACATTCGTAGTTTCATATTAAATTATGCCCATAGTAATTGTTATACTAATTACCAGAAATCTCTAATAAATCTAGGTGAAAAGCAATGCGAAATTAAATCATACTCCACAAAATACAAAGACAAAACTAATGTTCATTTCAATAGAATTGTGACGGTTTTAGTAAGTATTCAATAAAATCATTCAGGATGTTTCATTATACTCCATTTGACAATTTTTTATAGCAAAGTTTTATGACAGTTCATTTGTATCAATGGTATATACAAATAGTTTAAACTGACAGTTGTATTAACCCTCTATCACTCGCACCGTTAGAAAAAATCTAACATTTTTAAATATTTCGCCATAATTTTGGAAATATTGCTTCTTTTGGATTCTGCAACTAGGAATACTCCTATGGAAACTCGTATAAGTCTATGTTAAACATGGTGGGAGTACCTATTATCTTATAGCCGACAGCAGTTGTTAGTTCAAATCTAACACGCGAGCGATCGCGTTCGTCGGAGAGTTAGAAAAAATCTAACTACGCGAGTGTTGGCGTGTGTTGATTTTTAGAGAGATCACTTAAGAAAAGTTATAATATTATCAAAAAATGTAAGATTTTTAGTAAAATACCTATAGATTGTTGAACATCCGTTATTATAAGCGCTATTTTGATCGATTGCAGGTAAATATGGACAAGAAAATGGAAAACCAGTTACTAATATGGTATGAAGAGATAGACGGCGATGTGGAAGCACTAGATTCTGATAAGGACTAGCGCTGTTCGTTCTGAACACAGTATCCACAATACAGATTCTGAGCAGTCCACACAAGATCTACCCAGTGATCCTGAAGATGCCATGGAAGAAAGCGGCCAAGATGATGGTTATCCAATATTTTATGGCAACAATAAAACACCATGGTCGAAACATAAGAAACACACTCCCAAAGGTAAGACCAAAGCTTGTAATATTGTTACGAACTTACCTGGGGTAAAAGCAAAAGCTAAAGGCGCCAAAACCATAGTAGAATGCTGGAAATTGTTTTTCTCCGATGCTATGATCAATAATACTGTAAAATATACAAATCAAAAACTGGATATGATGAGAGTGTTTTATACCTGTCCTAGGGATTGTCCTGCTGTTGACTACGAGGAAATACAATCATTTATCGGACTTTTATTCCTTGCTGGGGTAAAGCGAGCGCAACATTTAAATACTGATGGACTCTCATTTAAACTCTGGAAATTAGATGGCACAGCTCCAGATATTTCTGCGGCTACTATGTCCAAGAAAAGATTTCACCAAATAATTCAATCTGTAAGATTTGACGACGCCACTAAGATGCTAGAAAATTCGGCAGTTGATAATCTTGCACCCATTTGAGAAATATATGTAATGTTTGTCACTAACTGTTTATCTGCATACACTCCCGGATTCTATGTGACGATAGATGTCATGTTGGAAGCGTTCCGTGGTCGATGCAAATTTACGCAGTATATAGCCAATACGACAGCAAAATACGGAATCAAGATTTATGCCTTGGTGGACGTTAGAACATTTTTCACACAAAATCTCAAAATTTACCCCAGCAAACAACCAGAAGGACCATATTAACTACCCAACGATGCATTTAGTGTAGTAAAAAGACTTATACACCCCAAGTGGAACCGGTCGAAATGTAACTACGGATAATTACTTTTCCTCTGTACCCTTAGCCAACTCTTTATTGAACGATCATTGCTTGACAACGATAGGCACTTTGCGTAAAAATAAACAACAAATTCCCCCTGAGTTGACAAACGTAAAAGGAAGACCTTTATGTAGTAGCATGTTTGCATATGGTGACGATGGAAACAAGTGTGTACTTGTATCATATGTGCCAAAAAAATAAGAATGTACTACTACTTTCAACACTACACGGCGATGGTTTCACTACATGGCTGAAGTATTATCTAAAATCTTATAATATGAATTCTTAATTGTTATATATTAATAACCTATACTGGTCATTGGCCATCGACATTGACCGAGCACGTAAATATACACAAGTTGACAGTGTAGAAATCACCACTCGTTTAATATAATTGTAGGGCTTAATGTGAAACAATGACAAGCTTCAAAAAGGTAAAACTGCGATATTTGACTGAATGTTAAAAATAATATTATAAAATCCAGTAACAACTTTTGTTGTTTTAGATGAGAGCAGATAAATATGACGACGAAATAAGCCGGAAATACACATTGTAGCGTTTTTAAATTTGTGTCTATATATAATATTTAATATCCATATAATAATATAAATTCTGTATAAAGTTTTGTAGCCTGCCCCTATTTTGTTTATCTCGTTAGTGCGCATTAAAAATTACCAGGAAATCTGCGTTTGTCTTTTAAAAGGGAATGTAAAAACGATCGATAATATAACAAGTTTTGTATCCAGTTTTCAAGTTTTTTTTTTGTCTTTATTTTCATTCAAATCCCCCAAATCTCTGAATACATTGTGAGTGTTATAATACGTGTTTTTTCTTCATATTTGAAAGTAGTTTGTTTGAGGGTCGCTTTGTAACTTAGTTGAAGCCTGTTTTAAAAACAAGAAATTTATGTTATGGACGTAAGAAGGGTCGCCCACACTAGTATTAGATTTAGGTCAAGAGGGGAATTCAAGTTAGGTTTAGAAGAGCACGAAGCAGGCAGGTGGTATAAGGCAGCTCGAGTTGAACATAGCCGGTAATTTTGTGTAATGGGTTAATAATCAAGACCGGTAAAAACTGGAAATCTACTCTCTGTAATATGGCAGATTTATAAAAGAGTAACCACTTGAATAGTTAGAAGATTTGTGTAGTATACCAGAACATGTCACAATTTTAAAACAGTACATAGGGTGTGCCACCAGCTTCGTTTGTCGTCTGTTTGCTCCAACCTCGTTCCAGTCCAGGATTCCAGGCTATAGAAATCGTCTTTATTCTTTCCCGTTGAGAACTTGTCCAAGTATCTTTCCATAGATGTCTAGCAAGTTTCAAAGTTAAGTGTAAAAAATGTGAATTATAAGGTAACATTCAGTATATTAATTTTAAAGTAAAGACAGACATTTTTTTGCTAAAACAATTTGCTTTCATTAAAATTTAAAGGGATTTTGTAATTAATAATAAATTCGTAAATTTTATGGTTTAACTTAGCTGTCATTTTAATTGTTTTTTTTTTAAATTTAATGTTAACATATGACAGCTAGCTTTATTTGTTTCGATATTAATTTGTTTTGTTTGTTTTAAAAAAAGGTTAATCTCTGTCAATCTTGTAAACGGAGTTTGTAAACGGACACATGTAAGTTTTTTTATTCTGTATTTGGCAACTTTTTATATAGTATATTTTTTATGCCATTTATGTGTTGATAACTGTTTGTATGAGACAAAAATAAACGTTTTTATTTGTTTCTCTGATCCATTTTTTTATTTATTTTAGAAATCTCCTAACCCTTTATGTATTTTTTTAAAATAGCTAGAAGCCCTTTCTTGTTATCCTAATCCATTTGTCCAGGAGATTTATGTAAGTAACCCCTTGGTTTCATATTTTGGTAGTTACCCCAATCTCAACTCCCTTGCCATTCACTTATCCACGACCTCAGCTCTCCAGCAACCCCCTGAATGCCGTTCGCATAGTAGCGTTTATTTTGCTTGCCCTATCTCCGCCACCATAGTTTCTGTCCCCTATTTCTACCCCTATGTTCGTACCCTAAGGTAGGCAAAATATATTTCGTTACAACATGCCTGTTACTAGCACAATGGCATACCAGTACCTAGCAAGCACCAGCTACTGTCCCCAAACTGGTAAGTGTGTACGTTAACTGGCATGCTAGTTCCTGGCATACTAGCTAATCGCAAAGAATTTGATTTTTCTTGCTAATAGCATGCTGTGAGATGCAAGGCGCACGCGTGAGGAGTGTGTGTTGATTTGTTGTGTTGGTGATAAGAATTAATCGTTTTATTTTTAAACTTGTGGGCATTTGGAATATTTGGGGCACGCGCTATCTCAGAGTAGATACAGGATAATGCAGTTGATACTCAACGGAAAAATCGACGGAAAAAGAGGAATTGGTAGGAAGAAATACTCATCGATATCAGCAAATCGTCATGGAAGCTACCCATGCCTAAAACTTGGGCACGGTACTCAAAGAACAAGAAGGAGTGTCTTTTGAATTCTAAGTCATCTCTATATAAAAATAAAGTAGCCCGTGACAATTTTTACACAAAAATTGAAGAGGAAATGGGTGAAGGTATTAGTGTAAAGAAGATAAAGGTTAAAATAAAACATTGCTCCAAGATTTTCTTGCCTACCAATCCTCATTCAATTCATTCCAAACACCTTTCATGTATCTTCGTTTTTTTGTTGAAAACTCAAAAACTTTTAATTACAAAACAAGTACTTTAGTTTCAGATGAAAACCATTTGATTGTTTACTAGTACTAGCATGTGTATAAATCTACCCTGCTTTTTCGCCTTGCCAGTATAATCAAGCCAGCTACTGGCATGCAAATTACTAGCAAATATGTTTTGTGCTTGTCAGTTACTGGTCTATTCCAACAACTGGCATGCCAACTACTTTTCCAAGTTACTGGCATGTGTACCCGGCTATAAAACTATTTTATCATGACTTGGAACTTTTCTTCTTAAAGTTCCATCTGCTATCGGAGGTTGGATATCATAACGGCTATGGTCACTTTGTTGGCTGCTGCTCTGAAAAGTTGTAGTAAACTACAGTTAAACCATTCTCTAAGGTTCTTCAGCCAGGAGATGCGTCTTCTTCTTATGCTTCTTCTTCCTTGGATCCTTCCTTGCATAATAATTCCCAGCAGCTCATATTTTTCTCCTCTGGTTATGTGACCCAAATACTCTAGTTTTCTTCTTTTTATGCTGTTCATAATTTCTAACTCCTTATTTAGACGTCGTAGTACCTCAGCATTGGTAATCCTTTGAACCCACTGAAGTTTTAATATTCTTCTGTAACAGCACATTTCGAACGCTTCTATTTTTCTTATGTCTTGTTTCTTCAATGTCCAAGCTTCCATTCCGTATATCAAGATAGAAAATATGTAAAATCTTAGAGCCCTCAATCTGAGATGCAACTGAAGGTCTCTGTTGGTAAGCATTGTCTTCATTTTCACAAATGCTTGCCTTGCAGTTTCAATTCGGACTTTGGTTTCTCTGCTTTGGTCATTTTTGTCATCAACCTAGGTTCATGACTTGGAACAAGTTTAAAAATTAATGAAAATTCGTCACATTACAATTCGCGTTCTCAAACGACTATAGGTGGCAACACTTATTTTGAAAGATGGCGGACGAAATAGGAATATCGTTTGTTGACGTTGTAAATTTGATAGGGAATTACTTTATCTTCTGATTACTTTTCTTCTTATCGCTCATTATTTTTAAAATTTAATGAAATTGATACCAGTTTTAAACTCTAATTTATTAAATTTTTTTACATTTATCCCTATTTTGTTAGTTATCTATCTGGACACCAGTTAACAGCACGATCGTTTGAGAACGCGAATAGTAATAGGCGACTTTAATGTCAATATAAAGATAAGACAGTGAATAATGTGATATTTATGACGCCGATTTCCAACATTACCTAGAAAATCTGACACGTAACCCAGATAGAGATGACTTATTATGGAAGGACACAAATAATCTGAAGCGGTCACAAAACCAAATTCAACCTATCAGAACCAAAGATTTTAAAATGGTTAAAGACAGATCAGAAAAAAAAACGCTTTCGCAAAACACTTAAAAAGGTATTTTAGCCTCTAACAAACAAAGCAAATGAAGATGACAACATCTATGAGTATTTAGACAGTCCTAATCAAATGAACAATCCCCCAAATGGACAAATCCCAATCTGGGCATAATCTGATAATGGCCATCATATTAAATAATCTACCCAGAAAAGAAATAATAAATCTAGGGAAAATAGAAACAGAAATCATAAACATGATACTAAGAACAGGGTACTTTCCATAATGGAAGTTAACAAATATCACTACGATTCCAAAACAAGGAAATCCTTCACATGAGATTACATTCTACTGATCAATCAGCTTATTAACAGTTATGTCTAAAGTCACAGAAAAAGCCATTTCAAGTAGACTGATTATTAAAATACACAACAACAATATTCTACCTAATCATCAATTCAGTTTTCGCCAAAAACACGGCACAACTGAACAAGTGCATAGGGTGGTAAAAAAGATACAATCAGCCCTCCAGGAAAAAGCTTATGCAATGCCATTTTCCTGAAAGCTAGTCAAGCATAAGACAAGGACTGGCATCCAGGATTACTATTCAAACTGAAGAAATCAATATTTCAGCCGCTATACACGATACCAAAAACATACCTCAAAGAAAGACTATTTTATACAATATACGAGGAAAGTGTGTTTAACATCCACAACACAAATGCACGGGTTCCGCAAGGCAGTGTCTTCAGACCAATTCTCTACAGTATCTTTACAGCTGATTTTACAACTGGAGAAGAATCAACAATCAGAACATTCGCAGATGAGACTGTAAATCTGGTCAAAAACCCAGATACCATACAAGCAGCTGAAATATTACAACAAACCATACATTTAATTAAAATATGGGATAAAAAATGGAAATTAAAGATCAACGAAATAAAATCTTCTATAATTAGAAAGCTTTACTGGAATCAGACAGCAAATCTCAGAGTTGAAGATGAACACACTGACTATGTAGAAATCATGCGTGGAGTGAGGCAAGGCTGTATTGTGTCTCCTCTTATCTTCAATATGTACTCTGAAAGAATATTTATCGAAGCTTTGCACGAAACTGAAAAAGGTATTCTACTAAATGGTTACCGGCTAAACAACATCAGATATGCAGATGACACCATAGTATTTGCGGAGAAGACCTACAAGTTCTTATGAACAAAATCACGTATTATAGTCAACAATATGGACTCAATATAAACGTTAAGAAGACAGAGCTTATGATAATTAGCAAGAAAAGGATAACAGAAGGCCAACTCTACGTCAACCAATCCCCTGTAGAAATAGTGGCACACTAGAACTACCTCGGCACCATAATAAATGAAGAATGGACCAACAACCAGGAAATTAGAGCACGCATCGGAAAAGCTAGATCCACCTTCAATCGGATGGGGGAATTCTTCAAGAATCACAACCTCTTTCTTGATACAAAAGTAAGAATACTGCGATGCTACGTCTTCTCTGTCCTTTTTTATGGTGTTGAATCATAGACTTTGAACGAAGATATGTGCAGAAAACTGGAAGCATTTGAGATGCGGATATATCGGAGAATACTTAAGATCCCGTGGACTGACCGAGTCACAAATGAGGAGGTCCTCAGAAAAATAAATAAGAACCGAGATGTGCTGACCATCATCAAATCTCGAAAGTTACAATTCTTCGGACATATTATGCGAAATGAATCCAGATGTGCTCTCCTCCAAGCCATACTGCAGGAAAAATATTTAGAAAACGAGGTCCAAAAAGAAGAAGAATATCTTGGTTAAAGAACCTCAGAATCTGGTTCAATACAACATATGTGCAGCTTTTCCGCGCTGCTGCAGATAAGATAAAGATTGCCATGATGATCGCCAACATTCGTAACGGATAGGCACATCAAGAAGAAGAAGTAAAATCAGTTAACGCGGTATTTACAAAATGCCCAGATTTTTGCTCTGTTTGTTAAGTTTTGTGAACATTTGTGCTTATTGTAGCCCAAAAGTAAGAGTATTATGTCTGATTCCAAAAATACCACGGCATCGCGTATTTCTGCAGATATTTTGTGTACTGCAAAGATTATAATCGAAGTATTATTGCCTACCAAATTAACTGCGGTTTACGAACCTTTTGAGCTTTTGACTTTGTTAGTTTTGTGCCTATGTTGTCAATCAAGTCTCAAAAAAAAACGTCACTTTTGTGACGTTTGAAAAAAAATTTCAGCGATAATTTGTAACCACTATAATTTTTTTTTGTATATCGACAAAACAAATTTGTTCTTAGCCACATAGACTTTTTTTTAAATTGTTAATGGAAAAACTGTATAGAAAGTATATAATTCAATTGTATTCGCTTTAAGGTAATAAATCTACATATTTCATAAGTTTTTGTTAAAAATTGTAATTATACATCACACTATGGAATAATACAAGTTCAAGTGTATTAATATTTTGATACCGAAGGATTTTCTAAGTAATTTACAACCGTACAAATTTAATCAAGCGCCGAATTCAATTAATTAATATCTATATCTGGTTAAGAATCCAATTTGCCTAATTCTAATACCGTGTGGTTAATTCAGTTTCCTTCAAACTCAAATCTGGGTTCTTGGATGGAGGTCGATTAAATGGAGAAAGTTTCCGGCAACTTCATATGAAATACGAACCCCTGTTATAAAATTATTAAATGTGTTATCATTACAATCTGAAAATGGAGTTAATTTAATTTTGGTCTGACGATTTATGGTTTGTTCGTGTAATATTGACCATTTAAAAATCGAGTAGATATTTTCAGCTCAGATTTTAAGATTGTGAAAAAGTTATAATAGGTATAAATGGTAGGAAGTCGTCGAATTTATAGATTGTTAAATTAATTCAATTAAATTCAACATCACTTAATTTAAAAACTATTTGTAAAATTAACTTTATCTGCATTATCAAGAAAACTGTTGTTAAAATTGGTCTCCAAATCAAGCACGTTTCAGAAATTGAAAGATATTAAAACAGAATTATATTTGTCATAAGAGGTAATGAGTTCAAAATTATGACAAAATAATAGAATATTCAAACGTTTTAATAATTTACAAAGTCCGTGCAAACTCTACTTTGGGTGCAATATGGTAGAGAAATAGTATAGTGAATTAAAAAACTGCTGCGTGTTTACAGGTTTAATTAGTTATAGTCAAAAAAACAAACTTATGAATCTGTATCTATAGAGTAGGGAGGGCGAGTTAAGTTCCACAGAACTTCCAGGGAGCTGTAGTCCTTAGCTCATTGTCCAACCTGCCATTTCTTGGAAGGTGGACAAGTCACCGGGGAACATCTCCCTTATGTGGGCAGGTGTAGGCCAGGACCCGCCGAATGCGTACTCTCGTATTAACGATAACTCCGAGCATTCACATAGGATATGCTATACAGTTTCGTCTTCTCGTTTACACTTCCTGCATAGAGGTGTGTCTACTAGCCCCAGCATGTGGAGGTGTTCCTTAGTTGACACTGACCAGTTAAAAAATCAACTGTCAAGAGTAGGTTTTTCCTGGTCATTCCCAAGTACTTCTTTGATGCTGACTTTTCAAGGTTACTGAGTGTTATCCTGGCAAGTCGGCATCCTTGCCCTTCTTCCCATATTTTCACGGTTTGCGTATGGGAGCAAAGAGATCGCCAGGTCCTAACAGTCTTAGGCCTGCCACCTTCCTAGCAAATTGGTCAGCAATGTGGTTGCCTATATTCCTATTGTGTCTTTGAACCCACCTCAAGTATATGATAGTATGATTGATGAGTGGTATGATAGTATTACCATCCAAAGCTTAAGTTGGTGACTCATGACACTCCATTACTAACCCTGAAGTAACACGTGGTCTATTCAAAGATAGTAGCGCTTATCTGCTATCTGTGCAGATTATTATAGTTTTCTCGGTTACACCTTTTTGAGTTATCTCTTTTGCGGCTATGAAGGTACCAGCCAGTTCTGTCTGAACTATTCTGGCATTTTTGCCCATACTCCACTTTATTCTTAGGTTCAGTCATCTGGAGTATATCCAGCATCCTGAGCGGGAGCCAGCCTTTCATTTTGGAGCCATCGGTGTAGATGCAATACGCATTTGCCACGTTTGTCTACCTATACTGTCATGTTTTGATTTTGTAGGGTTTGTCAAAGACAAACTTTGGTTTAATTGCAGCCTGCCTGTAGCAGCAGTAGTGCATCCAGCTCTCCCCGCCATAAACGAGTTCTCAATTGCCCCATTCCTATCAAGATTTGCACCAGCTAAGCGCAGTAGCATCATTGTCACCAGCGACACCTCTTTGACATATATGTCTAGAGGCGTGATGCCAATGACCAACTCTGTTGCAGCAGTTGGTGTTGTTTTCTCGGACCTGTTATATTCATGCAAGCCATCCGCTGAATATGAACAAGTTTTGTTAATCGCTGTTGCCTGTAGTACTTCTGGTACCCAAGCAATAGCTCCGTAAGTTAACATTCGCCTAATGAAAGCAGTGTGGACCCATGCGATCACCCTGGGTGAAAGGCCCCAGGTATGTCCGACGGTCCGTCGACATTGCCCATAGGCAATACATGCTCTTTTAGCTCTACCATCTAGGTGTGAGTTCTATATTAACTTCCTGTCAAGGGTAATACCAAGGTACTTCGCCTCGTTAGAAAAGTTTAGACTGTAGTTTAGGATCCTTTTGGGTATGAAGCCCGTGATTCTTCTTTTTCTGGTGAAGAAGACCATCCCTGTTTTCTTAGGATTTATAGATAGTGAGTGTTTCTTACACCATGTTTCTATTAGTCGGAGAGCAACTTGTAATCTCTCACATAGTATATTCTCAAACTTACCTTGCAAACTTATGAATATTCTAACGTAAGTAAATTTTTTCAGTAAGATTCATCATTTTTTTTTCATCATTTATATGATGATATTGTATATTTATGCTCATGTATATTTACCAGAAAAAGTCAAATACCTAATTCAGTAACCATTAAGGATATCACTTTTCAAGTAGGTACTACTATCATTTAAACATCTAGAAATTATTTTATATCGGAAGATACTATGGAAGGAATATATAGAACGTTGTAACTGGGGAGCAGACCACAATATTGCTTTCCTCTTATAATAAACCATACATTAGATTCATATAAGACTACAATTCTTTATTCTACTCACAAGCTGCGAAACACCATCTTAACAAATTAGATTGTATGAGTACACCCAATTTCAATTTAATAATTTGTGAACCACCTCTGGCATGAAGAAGAAAATACTTATGTGAAAAGTTTCTATAGAAAATTGTTTCTAAAACAGTAATTTAGGAAACAAAATTTATAAACTTTTTATACTGGATCTTACCAGCACACTGAAAAAGTAAAAAATCTTTATTAATATTAAAAGTCTATAACCGATATATGAGTCCGGAAGAACTCTTATATACTAACGATATATTACCATATTTTGAACTAAATTCAATACCGCATTTAATTAACATGAAACCACTTTTTCCTTAGTGACTATTCTCAATTTCCTCATTTCTTCTTCTTCTTCTTTGTATGTAGTTATGACTCTGTCTGTTTTTCAATGTCTCTCTAGTAGTACTAGAGAGGAACGTCGTTTGCCGTCTTTACTACTCCATTTGTTGTCATTAGGGTTATATGATCGTTTCACTCTACTCTTCTATTTTTTACTAGACGCGCTATCTCAGAGTCTTGCATCTACGCTCGTATATCTGTGCTATCTTCTAGCTCTGTCCCATAGTGTCTTACCCTCAATTTTTTTAAGTGTTTTCATCTCTGCTATTTCTAACATCCTTTTTGTTCTATCCGTGTCAGGTCGTGTTTCTGCGGCGTATGTCATTATTGGTCTGATGGCTTCTTCTTCGTCTTCTTCTTTCTTGTATGTAGGCTTTAAAGCCTGTTTCTTCTTCAATATTAGCCTCCTAAATTATTTAAATTATCGCACCATCTTTTTCTTTGTCTGCCAATACTTCTTCGTCCATTTGGTGACTTATCTCGTGCTATTCGTACTATATTATCCTCTGCCATTCTACTAATGTGTTCATTCCACTTCTGTTTCCGTTTTGTTACCTATCCATTTATGTCTTTTATATTGCAAGCTTCTCTTATGTTTTCCCTAAGATTTTTCCCTAAAATTGGTCAAAGTATTTTCATCTCTGTTGTTTCTAGTAGTCGTCTCGTCTTAGATGTGGTAGGTCTTGTCTCCGCCGTGTATGTTAATAGGTCTAATTGCTGCTTTATAGATTCTTGTGTTTGTGTCTTGTCTGGATGTTGTGCCAGATTGTGCCATTAAGAGATCCCGCCACTTTACTTGCTTTTAAGCATTGTTGTCGTACTTCTTCTTCAACATCCCGTAACTAGTTATATCTATTCCCAGATATCTAAACCTTACTTCCTGCTTTCTTATTTCCCCATCAATTTCAATTTAACATCGTAGTGGGTATTTAGATGTTGTCATACATTTGGTTTTTTTCTGCTGATATTAACTCATTGTACTGTTTGTATTATTTTGTCCATTATTATATTAAAGAGAAGTGGACTTAACGAGTTACCCTGTCTGACTTCGCTTTGTACTAGTATACACTGTGTTAGTTTTCCATTTATCTTTGCCTGTATTCGATTATGGAAGTAGATGTTTTTGATGGTTTGTTTAATATCGATTGGTTTCTTGAAGGGTGTCTTTTATACAGTAGGTGTAAGACGTCTTCGACTTGGATGCGGCCGAAAGCCTTTGCAGGGTCTATAAAACATAGATATGCTGTTTGATTGTACTCGATAGCCTTTTTTGTGACTTGTCTTAGTACAAATACGAAGTCTACGCAGGATCTCCCGGGAAAATTTAATAAGTATAACAGTTTTAGAGCAAATTTTTACTGTTACTATATAATATTATGTGTGTAATCGTTCTTCCCTTCACTTTTTCAAACGTAAACTTTTAAATGCAATTTTACATTTAAAATAATGTCATAATCCTGTGATGACATCACGTATGGGACTTGGTATCATTTATTCTAACTAGTATATTTTGAATTATTCTATTTGTTAAGTTTTTAGTTCTGAGTTAGTTTCATTTAATTTGATTCACCAATTGTGTTGCAACATTCAATTAAAATTTATTGTTCCATAACTGAAGAATATACAACAAACATTAAAATTTGCTCGTATGATCTGATATGAAACGTAAGTGCGTAAATTTTAATTAACAACAAACATTAACGTTACACCAAACTTCACCACTACTAAATCAAAAGTTACAACGTGTGGTAGCCATTAATAATAAAACTGGGTATATTTAGCCGTTCCCCGTTGCATTTCCGAAATGCAGGCAAGACGTCACGTATTTTTATGATATTTTATAACGCCGTTCTGTTTTGTGCTTCTATTTTTCAGGAGCTCCCGAGTTTAATTTTCTCCCAGATCACACAATTTAATGGCGCACTGCTGCCGCAGATATAATATTTCGCATGGGCGTACCGGAAGTGTACATATTGTTATTCGTAAAACATTATTATGA
Source organism: Diabrotica undecimpunctata (assembly GCF_040954645.1). Classification (NCBI taxonomy): domain Eukaryota; kingdom Metazoa; phylum Arthropoda; class Insecta; order Coleoptera; family Chrysomelidae; genus Diabrotica; species Diabrotica undecimpunctata. Next base: position 14,424 of record NW_027312469.1, on the reverse strand, counting down.
TATATGGAAAACAAATCTATCAGCATAATTTTCACTATCACTTACTTAAAGCACCCATTCGAATAGTTTCATTATTTTGAGCCTTTTTTTAAATCTAGTATTATCAAGGCTGTATATCGTTGATAAAGCCTTGAAAGATATCCGAACTTTACACTCAGCAGACGCAGGGAGTGAACACAAACTAATACTAGCAAAAATAAGAATGAAAATAACACCAAAAAATGTTCTACAAAAAATCACCGAGCAAAAATTCAATGTAGAATCACTGTGGAACGACTCTACAAGAGAAATGTACCAAAGAAGGCTAGCACAGAAAATGCAGCTAAAACAAATAGACGACATTGAAGATATAAACGCGAGCTGGGAGAAAATTAAAAACAACATTGAAGAAGCAGCAACAGAAGCTCTAGGGAAACGCAAAGTCATACTGAAAAAAAGAAAAAACAACAATACACCATGGTTCAGAAAAGAATTAAAAGAGAAAGAAAAACGAGAGGTCTACACAAAGTACAAAACATCACATCCTCCAGAATCCCGAGACACCTATAAAAGAATACGAAATGAAACAAAGCAGTTGGTAGGAAGAACAAAAAATAAAGACTGGGAACAGCTAACAAAAAGGATGGAAAGCGACTTCTACGGTACACAAAAACGAATATGGAAATTAGAAAATCGAGATAAAGAATACCTTAACAATTATAGAGGTATAAATCTACTGAACACCGCACTGAAGCTTACCACAAAAGTTCTAACCAACAAAATCAATAAACTATGTAACAACTTTATCAGATGAACAACAAGAATTCAGATTCAGAAGATCCTGCGTAGACGGGAAAACAAATCACAGAAAAGACCATCGAGTACAATAAACCAGCATATCTATGTTTTATAGATCTGACAAAGGCTTTCGATCGCATCCAAGTCAAAGACGTCTTACACCTACTGTATAAAAGAAACATACCAATTAATACGATGATATGTTTCTTTTGATGGTTTGTATACAAACCATCGAAAACCAAATTTTTTGGGGATATTTAAAACTTGGGGAATAAAAGAAAAATTTAGGATGGGATGTGTAATGGAATGTATAAATCTAGCTATCTAGATAGCTCTGTCTATCCTTATGTTACATATTTACCTCCTAGTCGTTGCCTGTCTTGTGTTGTAATAAAGTCGCCATGAAAGGCACTCTAGTGTGAGAAGTATCCCTATACTATGTAATCCCTTGTTGGTTCTAAATATTCACTTTAAGTTGGTTAGAGCCCTGAATGCAATGAATAAAAGTATGGTTTCTTGTCAATCTACTGATTTTTGTGATATTGATGTTTACATTATATTTTTAATTTACTTCCAGGCGAAGTAAAGTGAGTGCAAACACTCCTGACCATGGAGCTGCGCGAAGGCGGAGTCAAAATTCACGTAAAAGCAGAAAGGTTCCAATGTAAACCAAATTTCGTCTACTACGCCGTGATCAGGACTGTTTGCACCATCTCTACTATTTAGTTAACAAATACAATAGGTCAATACATGATCAACAAAATTAAGTAGTCAAATGCATTATCGTGGCTAAATGGATCAAGTTATCCAAAGCCATTAATTATATAAAAAAAAAAGTTGATAAAATTCCCTATTTTGTATATGTTGTTAAAGAATTTTGTAAGGTTTTTGGGTTCAGATCTTAAGGAATTCTGTGTTTATACAATATACTCCAACGACCATGATTTTTAATTTAGAAATTGCATTTGCTACTTCTAATTATAATATTAGAAGAGTAGCTCTGTACCTTCTGACATGTTATTTCTTATGAGGAAACGTAAAAAATAAGATCTATTCTGCTCAGTTTTGTTTCTTTTCAAGATTGTACGTGAAGCATTAATAATATCGGTACGTATAAGGTCTTGTTAAAAAGGTGGAGATAGTTATGTAAAATTATCAAACTGCCTGATGTGAAAGGGACCTGAAGCTTATAGTGCCTAAACGGCTTCATCTACAAAGACGTGAAAAGTTTCACGTGATAGGATTTGACGAATAAAATGCAACGAAAGGCAAATCAAACATAGTGGCTAGCTTAAAGTACACTTCTTTAAAAACTTTGGGCGGTTTAGCAAAGCACATAAATATTCTATTCGTTGTTAATTAAAGATGTATGAGATTTTTTCGCCATCTATTGTATTTTTTCCGATCCAGTTAAGTTTATGTTTCCGTCGTAAGTGTTTACGTTACAGTCGTCAGACAAAGGATTTAGTACATATATTTGACAGATTTTTCATAGTTTCGTATGATCCTAATGTGTTGTTCTGTTTTATTTTTAAAAAAATTTCTGTAAAAGAATTTGTTACTTCTCCTTTTATATGGAAGTTTAAAGAGTTATCTTTCTTCGCAGTTTTTAATAATTCGTACATTTTCTATTATTTAATTTTTTTTAAATATGCCTATTCTTCTTCTTTTCTTCAAGTGCCCTGTCCGTTGTGAACGTTGGCTATTAACATGGCAATTCTGATCTTGTTTGCGGCGCATCTGAATAGTTCGACCGATGTGAGCCCGAACCACTTCCTCAGATTTTGGAGCCACGAGTGTTTTCTCCTGCCTGGCCCTCGCTTACTGTATATTTTTCCCTGGACAATCAATTGCAGTAGACGGTACTTATCGTGTATCAATATGTGGCCTAGATATTCAAGCTTTCTTTGTTTAATTGTATTCACGATTTCTTTCTCCTTTGCGATTCTTTGCATTACCTCTATGTTGGTGACATGTTCGGTCTAGGATATACGAAGAATGCGTCTGTACACCCACATTTCGAATGCTTCCAGTTTTCTCGTAAGCGTCTCCGTCAGCGTCCAGGCCTCCACACCATACAGTAAGATCCGAAAAATGTAGCATTTAACTAGACGTAGTTTTAGGAGAAGAGACAAATCCCTGCTTATGAGGAGCTTTTTCATATTGCTAAATGCTGCTCTAGCTCGTTCTATTCTCGTCTTAATTTCTGTGGCCTGTTCCCATTTTGCATTTACGTTGGTGCCAAGGTACACATAAGATTCTACATGGTCAAGTAGTATGTTACTTATCCGTAACTGTCGAGCAGACGGCTGCTTCCTGCTTATCAGCATCCACTTTGTCTTCTTGAAGTCGAGGCTCAGGCCGTATTCCTCACTAACTGAATAAACTCTTTCCATTACCTGCTGTAATTCGTCTATGGTACTGGCAAGGATCACCGTGTCGTCGGTATATCTTATATTGTTCGTTAACTCGGCGTTTATTTTTATGCACTCATTTGCATTTTCCATACATTTGTTAAATATTTCTTCGGAATAAATATTGAATATGAGTGGGGATAATATACACCCCTGACGGACACCTCTTTTGATCTGCACACTTTTAGTGAGTTCGTTGCCAATTTTTGCTCTTGCTGTTTGACCCCAGTATAGGTTTGCCACAATTCGAATGTCCTTGTCGTCAATACCTGTCTTTCGCAGAATATCTATCAATTGTTCATGATTGACATTGTCAAATGCTTTTCTAAAATCCACAAAGCACAAATACACGTCCTTATCAACGTCTCTACACCGCTGTATAAGCACCTGGAGAGCGAAAATTGCTTCTCTAGTTCCAAGTGCTTTCCGAAAGCCAAACTGCGATCTATCAATATTTGACTCACATTTATCATATATTCTTCTATGAATGATATTAGTGAACGCTTTAGTGACATGATTGATCAAGCTTATAAGCAGGTAGTCATCACAGATCTGGGCATTTGGTTTCTTCGGGATTGTAATAAATGTTGACTGCAGCCAGTTCTCCGGGATTTTACCGCTATTATATATGTTGTTAAAAAGTTCAACTAGATTATCAAGGAACTGTTTGTCTGATTTACATAGGATCTTTAATATTTCGCACGGTACATTGTCCGGACCTGCTGACTTTTATTAGTGCTGCAATGGCATCTTCTATCTCCGATTTAAGGATGGAAGGTCCTGTTTCTCCTTCTCCATATTCATAAAATTAAATTATCCTTTGTCTTATTTTGTCTTCAATAGTAATATAAAAGAGCTCGAATTTTACAGCTAAATTTCGACAGGCACGTCTTTGGTGGAAAGAAATGAATCACAGCGACAACACTAGTTTTTCAATAACGCACAACAGCTTTATATGATGTTTACGCCGTTTCCGTGGAATTGTTTTTTAAAATGTATATATCAGAAATGGAGTTGCTAAATTTTCTACTGAAAAAAGGTATAACGTGATTTTAATATGTGTTGTATCGCGCAAAACGACACTCCCTTCTGTTAGTGGTCGTTATTTTTCCCGGTTTTATGGTGCCATTTATGTATTACACGAAATGGTCTCATTTGGGGATGCTACGCGCTATCTCAGAGTTGTTTTTTATTATGCTCTTTCATTTACTTGGCTATATTTAATGATGAGTTTATTTTTTTGGAATAGTAACAAAAGTAGGTCGCTGTAAAAAACACATTTTCTGAAAATATATTTCTGAAAATTAGGATCATTACACCTACTGTTTTCAGTTGCCATTTTTAAATTAGAAAGTATTTACTATTGGAAATAGATTGTAAATAATAAACAAAATATGACAAATATACACAAAGGTAAATAAAAAATATTAAAATATATTTTGTTACCGCTGAATACTATAGATATAAAAGTAGATGGAGGTAAGTCGAAAGATATAGAATCAATATTGTAAGATATAGAATCTATATTATAATTGTCCAGGTGGTATTTCTAAAACACCCTCATTGGAGCAATGAGGGTGTATATGATCATAACTTTATGTTTTAATCGCTTCGAAATATTAATAAAAATGATCATTTCACTAAATGGGCACTTCAAAGATTGACCCGAGAATAGTGCATCAAGGTCTACCACAAGGCTCTGTTCTTAGCCTTGTTGTTTAATCTATACGCTATAGATCTTCACAGTATAGGCATTGTTGGAGAACCAACTAATTTTTCACTACTCAAATTTATAACCTAACGCCGCCTCTGTAGTGTGAATATCAACTATATATTAGTAAAAAAGACCAGACGATAGTCAGACTATTTGACACCTCTTCATCCGCACACCTCTTGTCCCTGTGCCCCATCTAGTAATAAAAAGTCAGTCTCATTAAATTTTTCAAGTACACAAGTCGCAAAAGAAGTTTCTCTCTCCTCGTCTCTCTCACCCGTGCCACACAACAAGGCAAATAAGTTAGTTTTAGTTTAGTGATAAGTGTTTAAGTTGTAAAACGTTACCGTTAAGATTTTGGAAGCAAATAAACCGCTAATTAAAAGTGTTGTATATAATTTTCACCCCCAAAAGAGGCAAAAAACGAATCAGCTACCTAACAAATCCTGTAACAAAAACTCGACAGGTCACCACGAGGGTTTTGGTGTGCTACGGGCACGGTGGAAATAACCCCATCGTTTTCCTTTAGGCATTAAATGCAATATATTACGATATTCAGACGACTTCTCCTTTTACACTGTGAATAATTCATGCCAACAACTCAATAAAAACGTTTATGTGTGACGCAAGAGATGCAGTCAAGAAGAGCATTATGTACGCGAGATTTCTTTAAACAAGGGTTTGAACTTACTACAAAGAAATCAGCTGTGGTGTTTTTTACGCGACATCGTTTACCACTTACGTCCAGCATTATGTTTAACAAACTAAGTATACTGGTTTACAATCACTACACTTATCTTGGTATTACATTGGACACCAAGTTAACATGGGACGAACACATTAATAAGTGCTTAATGAAATGTGAAAAAAGTTTAAATATTCTTGAAGTAGTTAATCGCTATCAATGGGGAGCTGACCCTAAGATTAATTTAATGTTTTATTGTGCATACACCATATCCATTTTCGACTATGAAAGTTTTCTATACGGATTTGCCACCAAAAGTCGTCTTAAAAAACTAGACCGCCTTCAGCATAAGGCTCTGCGATTAGTTCTAGGTGCGCTCAAATCTACACCTACAGAGAATCTTCTAACCGAATCTATGGAACTTCCCTTACATTTAAGACGACTATTTTTAGTTGAAAAATTTATTCTCAAATGCCAGTCTTACAATCAAACTGAGATACTTCAAAAAATATGTGATATTTCTGTTTCTAATTTAGTCGACAAATGGTGGCATAACAAGAATTCTCCTATTCTGGCAGTGGCATAATATCATAACGTTTCTCAGCGTCTAAACACTTCGTGTAAACTAACTTTCTTTCAATCGAATTTTAATGTCTCTTATGTCAATGTTTGGTTCCCCAATTTTGACAATAACAATCCAGTTGATTTTCAACATCATATAGCCAAGCTTAATAATCAATGCAGAATTTTCACGGATGGTTCTAAGTCAACATTGGGAGTCGGTTGCGCTGTATATATTCCGGATCACAAAGAATCCCTAATGTTCAAGTTAGATAAACAATGCTCTATATACTCTACAGAAATGTTCGCGATTCCTCAAGCTCTAGAATGGACTGTCAACAGAAAAAGGTCTAACCACCAAGTTGTAATTATGTCAGATTTAATGTCTGCGTTTGTTAGGAGATTTGAGACTAAGGCAAGAAGCAATACGGAGCAGAGGACGCCGACTAACTAGATGAACTGACGATCTGAAGCGTGTTAGCAATAACTGGATGTAAGCCGCACAAGACAGAGACAGATGGAAAGAGCTGAGAGAGACCTATGTCCAGCAGTGGACGCATACAGGTTGATGCTGATGATGATGATGAATGTCTGGGTTATTCTTCTTCTTAAAGTGCCTATCCGTTCCGGATGTAGGCGATCATCACGGCTATCTTTACTTTGTTTATTGCAGCGCGAAACAGTTCAGTGGTAGTCGTGTTATACCACTTTCGTAAATTTTAAAGCCAGGAAATGCGTCTTCTTCCCGGTCCTCCCTTACCATTTACGTTCCCTTGGAGAATCAGCTGGAGAAGGCCGTAACGTTCTTGATTTCTCATTACATGTCCTAGATATTTCAACTTTTTAGTTTTGACGGTCATGAGAATTTCGCATTCTTTCCCCATTCTACGCAGGACCTCCACATTAGTAACTCTGTCAACCCAGGATATACGTAAGATGCGCCTATAACACCACATTTCGAAAGCTTCGAGCCGATTCATAGATGCAACAGTCAGTGTTTATGCTTCCATTCCGTAGAGCAGAACTGTGAATATGTAGCAGTTCAATAGACAGCATTTTGTTTTTAATGATATGTCTCGACTGTTGAAAATGGTTCTCATTCTAACGAATGCTGCTTTTGCTTTTATTATTCGCTGTTTAATTTCTGTTGAGTGGTCCCACTGACTATTTAAATTGGTGTCTAGATATGTATATTGCTCGACTCTTTCGATATTCTGTTGGTTGATTGTAAGTTGAGCGTTTAGTATTGGTTTTTTACTTCTTCTTCTTCCTATGCCGTCCCCATTAACGGAGGTTGGCGACCACATTTTTAAAAGCTTCTCTGTCTTTTGCAACGTGGAATAATTCGTCTACAGTCATGTTTGTCCAGTCTCGAATATTTCGCAGCCATGACTTCCTCTTTCTACCTATTCCCTTCTTGCCATCGACTCTACCCTGCATGATGACCTGCAGAAGACTATATTTATTATTTCTTAGTATGTGTCCAAGGTATGCAGTCTTGCGTACTTTTATCGTTCTCAACATCGTTCTCTCTATCGGTTTTTTACTAATTGTCATAAATTTCGTTTTCTTTATGTTAAGAGCTAGTCCGTATCGGTTGCTGACTTCTGTTATGCGATTTGTTAATATCTGTAAGTCATTCAGATTATCGGCAAAAACTATAGTGTCATCTGCATATCTAATGTTATTCAACCATTCACCGTTTATTAGTATTCCTTTCGCACAACCGTCTAAAGCTTCCTTAAATACCCATTCAGAATAAATATTGAACAACAATGGAGACAAAATACAGCCCTGTCGTACTCCACTTTCTATTTCGCAATTTTATGGGTTATTAGCTTTAGAAAACTCACGTAAACATTTATCTTAAAATAGTCTTCTCGTTACCAACGTTAACTTTAGGAAACCAACTTAAGCTGCTGGAAGAACATACTACTGTAAATTTTGTCTGGGTAAAGGGACACTTTGGTATTTCTGGTACCATCAAAGCAGATTTTTATGCTAAAAAGGCACTTGCAAGAAAAATAAAAATTAAAATTGGGAAATTGAATGGTACGCAATCCCTGTAAGGATAACCACATGTTGCAATTGTGTCCAGTTGTGTTCCAGTTTTAAAGAAACCGAGTGTCAAATTTTGCGTCTCAGTGAACAACTTCCAACCTCACTTTGTTTGTATAAGCCGTTTCAGAATATTTTTCGCAGTTTGGATATGAATTTGTTCGTGTAGCAGAGAGTGTACGTCCAGTTCCTAACCCCAGAAATTTTAGTGAAATCCAGGTAACTCTTTTGTGTTGATTTTTAAAGAAATAATAAACATGTTTTAATAATAATTGCTTTCATAACAGTTTAAGAAATTGTAATAATAAAAATTGTAGATCTTAATTAGATCTTAAAGTAATTTTTCTCAATTTTAAAATTTAATATTGACATCTGACAGCTAGCTTTATTTTTTTGGCACATACCTAGTAATACCTAGCCACATATCACAACAGTTCTTGTTTTTGTTTTGTTTTTTTTAAAGGTTAACCTTTATGTATAGTCCCATTTATAAAGATAATTTTTTATTTGTAATTAATAGACATAAAAAGTCTGTTTTTGATATTTTGTATTTTATTGTTATTATCTATATTTGTAACTGTTTGTGGTGAGAAAAATGTGTAATTTTTTTCTCTAAACCATTTTGTTTATTTATTTTAAAAAAGTTTCTAACCTCTTTTATGTTTTTAGGAAGGAAGAACCTTTTCTTTTATCCAGCAGGAAGATTCTTCAAGGCGGCGTCCATTTTAAATACCTTTGAGAACATTCTCGTGTTTTGTTTGTCCAGGAGACTCATGTAAGTACACCTTTTGTTTCATTTTTGTAGTAACCCCATTTCAGTCCCCTTGTCATTTACTTATCCACGACCCAGTTCTCCAAACAACCCCTGAGTAGCCGTTCGCAAGGGTTTCGAGTTTCGATTTAGTAGAACAAAAACAGAAAATTTCGAATGATTATATAAGGTTGTAGTTATTACAAATAAAATATAAAAAATAACATAACACAACGTAATCAAGTTATTCTCAAAAAAATAAAACAACTTCGAGAGTAATTATGTCATTGTAATAGTTATTAATTTTCCTGAAAATCCCCACTAGATATGGTTATTCGCATTTTTTACCAAGAGATTTTTCAATAATTGTAAATTATTAAAAGTGACTCTGTCTATGATTAATAATGTGACACGTATATGCCAAATATCTTTAGGGATGATATCTTTATCAACATTACGCTTTCAATAGGAACAATGCAATACTATTATTCTAAAAGCTCGAGCGTAAACAACGTGCATGTTTTCATAATCAAGCATATCGCCTGGAAATTCCCCAGTACCTAAATACTCTTCTTTACGACTGTTTATCACAGCGTGACTTATTAAGATTAAAGTCGATAGCGTCGAGAGTTAAAATATGAGAGAGATGCTAAAGTCAGTCGACAGTGGCAACGTAGTTTGTTATGCACAACTTCTTCGCATCTTCAAAAAATCAAAATAAATCATATTTGTTTATCATTCAGTCGGTATTCAAACTGTTCTGTTGTGATATCTGAGCTTTTATTCAATATTTTATTGGCAATACAAACACAAATAAAAATAATCCGTTTTTTTTTTAGTTTAGATCTTAGATCGAAGGTGGAAATGTGAAATACACAGTTTATCTTCTGCTTGAAATTTTTACAAAATAGTCATTAAATATTTATCTATTCATAAGATTAATTTTATAGTTATGGTTTAAGTTTAATTAGCTAATTGCAGAGAAGTACACCGATCCTTTTCATTGTGAATACTTGAAACAGTATCGGCACCATCGACAGGAAAGTCCAACAACTGCTAACGTCAAACAGCAGCCTCTTTTTCTTACCTCACGTGAATAAAAACACAACAACGAGAGAGTCGATAAATGTTTGTCACAGAAAGTGCTCGTAGTGTCTCTCACTAAATATTAGACAAAAAATGTGTTTTTTACACGACGGTGCTCCAGTTCATCACACTACTCTTATTCGGAATTATCTAAATAACAATTTTTTGCGAGGTACCTAAGCAAATAAGGATCAACTGTTTGGCCACCGCGATCACCGGAATTGCCAAGTGGTCCTATATAAAAAAAAACCTTGTGTGCCAAAAGCCTCCAGTAACACCAGATGATATGACAAATAGAATAATAGAAGTTTTATTAATATTGACTTACAAATGTTAAGAAACATGGCCCGGTCATTTGAATATCGGTTACAATCTAGCATAGACGTTGGAGGTGGACATTTTGAACATTTAATTCAGACTTATTTCCTTATTATTATAAGGATATTTCAGAAAGCCATAAATGTAAAAAAAATAAAAAATAGGCGTAATATCTTCAATAGGAAGATTATATGGGAAGATACTACAAGAAAACATAGAGCAAGCGATAAAAGGCAAAATTGGGAAGGATCAAGCAGGCTTCACGGCAGGAAGATCATGCATAGACCAGATATACACACTGGAACAACTGTTGGAAAAGAAAAAAGCAAAAAAAAAAAAAAATATATATATATATATATATATATATATATATATATATATGCATTTGGCAATTGTGGACCTTAGAAAGGCGTATGACTCTGTACCAAGGTCAGAACTATGAGAGTTAATGTACAAATTAGAAATACAGATGGAACTCATAGAAGCTACAAAAGCTCTGTATAAAGAAAATCCAGTCCATTAAAATGGGAACCAGAATCATAGCAGATTTCACTATAACAAAAGGACTCCTGTAGGGTTGTTCTACATCTCCAACCATATTCAAAATATACTTAGAGAAAGCCTTGACCACATAGAAAAGCAAATGCGAAGGCATGTGAATACCGGTACGAAACGAATACCTATATACGTTAAGCTTTGCAGACCATTAAGTAGTGATTGCACAAGATCGAGAAGACCTCAGTTACATGATGAAGAAACTACAAAAAGAATATACCAAGGCTGGTTTAGATATTAACCTCGCGAAAACAGACATAGACATAGAAGACATAGAAGATATGCAAAGTTGACGATAACGTAACAATCAAAGAAAAGGATAAATTCAAATACTTGGGATTTATAATCACGAAAAAGGCAACAACAGAGGAAGCAATTAAGCAAAGATTAGGACAAACAAGAACCGACAGCTTAACTCAGTATGGTGGGATAGACACCTAAATATGAAGACAAACACATATTTATACACATTATGGACATGTAAAAAGAACTAGCGACAGTAGATGGATAAAGAGACTAACCGAATGGAGCCCATAGAAAGGAAGAAGAGGGCGATCACGAAAATCCTGGAATAAGGCTACAACAGAAGGTTCAAGAATAATATCGCGGTAGTCTGTTGCATTTAGAAACCGTTTTAGATAAACGAGATTGGTTCTTTCCACCAAGAGTGATGCCACCTTATACCATTATACTGCCTTCTTGCTGTCTATGAACCTCCTGCGCGGTGGCCAATTTGTTCAGCATTGCCAGATTGTCTTCAAATTATTATCCGTCTTGTATCTGGTGCAAATTCAACGCGCTATCTCAGAGTTGAATATAGTAGAGGCCCACTGAAGTCGATGAGCGCGATTTGTTCTAGAAAACACAGGCACTCTCGCATCTCTTCTGAGCCCTCTGATGGGTCTCTTGCAAATCCTGCAACCTTATAAAACGTTTTTTAATCTGGTTGGTTATGCTTGTACGGCCTTTATCACGTTAAGCAACATCACCAGTTTTTAGGCACCTTTAATGTCTCTCCATTATTGGGAATTGCAAATCTAAATAAAAATCTTCATATACATCAATAATCAAGTACCAAATATGAAAAATTACTTTTAATTTATAGACAAAAAACGCGTATTGAAGTTTTCTTAAATTTTTTACAGCTATGCTTATCAGCATTACCGTCTAATATTGGTCCAAAACAATAAAAAATTATTTTATACGATGTAAGATTTTATTTTATTAAAATTTTATTTTATACGAAAAATTTTATACAATGTAAGATATTATTATAACCAATAGTTATTTGACGGTTCAATCGTTTTGTGCATAATAATCTTCATTTCGTTCAATTTTCATAATAAACTTCTTAAATATTAATTACTGTTAAGAACACAAACCACAAAATACTTGGAAACATTTATATAGAAATGAACAAAACCAACTTTCATTAAAAACGTTCTTTTTCCTATTGTTTGTTTTGAAATTTAGAATCAATCGTCTTAAAACCTTTAATGATAACTACGGTATTTTATACTTAATGATCTCAAAGACGAAGTTCGCCTTTCAATAATTACAAAAAAGGTAATGAAACGGTTGTTGAAAGTTTTCCCATAATAGAAAATTGTATTTCATTTCTAGTGCAATTTGAAAGAGATACTGAAAGATAATATCCGACAATTTGTTTTGTTAATGGTTATCTGTAAAGTTTTCGAATGAAATTCAACATACATATCCTCATTTCATATCAAGATCAACTAAAAAGCAGTGTTCAATATTTCTTTATGAGTTTTATTGACCAATATATTTCCGTTTCCGAGTAGTTTATAAGATCGTGCTTTAAATTTTAACAATTCAGCTGAAGTTGTTCTAAAATGGAAATACTTATCTTAAAATAGAGGTAATTTTGTCTTCAATTGAGCAGATGAATGTTATTGTGGCTTTCGATGCTCATTTTCACTGTAGTTTATGACTTTTATCCGGTTTTACGTAGTTTTGACTAAAAGCTAATTTTTTTAACAGCATTAGAAACTTTTTTGTGTATTTGGTTTATCTCTTCTGCAATATAGTCATTTTTAAAAACGACGTAAAAACATGTACAAAATATCATGGACCGAGATATGGACTTTCATTGAACATTAAGAATACCTTGGTATGAACGTCATTGAAATATGGGACCATTCCCTAGAAATAAAATGTAGGATACAGAAAGCAAGATCTGCATTTCAAAAAATGGCTAAGCTATTCAAATGCCACGATTTATCACTACCTATAAAAATCAGGTTACTACGATGTTATATCTTTCCTATACTGTTGCACGGAGTTGAGTCGTGGACTCTCACAGACGCTACCTGTAAGATAATTGAGGCTTTCGAAATATGGCTTTATCGTAGAATCCTGAAGATATCCTATAGGTACCGACCACGTTACTATTTAGGACGTTTTATTAAGAATACAAAAAAGAAAAGAGTTGTAAACCACAATAAAAACAGTCAAAATCGAATACCTAGGTCACATCATAAAGAACAGCGAAAGATATGGGTTGCTGTAATTAATACCTCAAGGAAAAGTAGAAAGAAAACGAGGACCAGGAAGGCGAAGAATTTCCTGGCTGAAAAATCTGCGTACATGGTTAACACAACAACCACAAATCTTTTCAGAGCCGCAGTTTGCAAAATACAGATTGCCATGCTGGTCACCAACATCCGCAACGGATAGGTACTAGAAGAAGAAGAAGATATACTACCTAATATAAAAGTATTACATAAAATGAGGAAAGGGTAGTGTAACGGTTAGCGTTACTTTTTAAAGTTTGGTTAGATTCCTTCACAGATTTTATTTTATTGGTTTACTAGCGGACCCGACAGACTTCGTTCTGTTAAATAGATTTGGAATGTGGCAGTTTATTTCTTTAATTCTCCTGAACAGAACCGTCACCATGATGATAGGGCGGTGTGTGAGGGTCAGCTCGGGTGACCTAAGTATCTTCCATAAATTTTGGCCACCCTTTTGGAAACATTAAAAACTCCGACTGGGATGTCTGCCAGAGGGCTTTAAACTAAGAGGGGAACTTAAGGTTCAAACCTGATTGAAAAATAATCTAAACGGATAGTGGGAACCGAAAGTTGACAAATATTTATAAAGTGGGTGCTTCAATGACAAAACATAGAGATAATTAATTATTTATTATTATTATCCAGATTTAGCCATACGGCTCACACTCCCTCTAAGAGGAAAATTCACTCATCCCAGATACCTACGGTATCAAAAGGATTCCCTGGAAAAAGCCCTGGTGGGACTCTTTCTGTGTTAACGAGTTCTAGGTGACGGTATGCTGGAGTATCTCCCAAAAAAATTCGTTCACATCTGGACGTTGAGAGAAGTACAGCTTTCTGTATGGTCTTGTAAAGATGTTCATTCAGACCTAGCTTTCTTATGTTTTTTAGGAGGTTCTTCTGAATGACTCCAGTAGTAGAGAGAAAAATGGGTATTGTCTGGGTACTTTCACTCTGAGATAGCGCGT
>NW_027312468.1:0-29504 GCF_040954645.1 Diabrotica undecimpunctata | reverse complement strand
CGCGCTATCTCAGAGTAAATGGTAAAATGGTTATTATCAAGAAAATTAGGATAACCTTTGTTTTTTAGAACAGACTCGATTCTGCGAGGTATGGAGTTCACGAGACGAGCCAAATCTTCTGGTGTAATAATTCTAAACCAGTTTTTGAACAATGGCTTCTATCAGTTCTCTCTTGTTACTTGGGTTTCGGCGTGACACAAACCCTTTCAGCCTTGACCATAAATTTTCTATTGGATTTAGATCGGGACTATTTCCAGGCCAAGACAGGATAGTAACGTCATGGTTTCTCAACCATTTCACGGAAGTCTTAGCCGTATGACAAGGCGCTCTATCCTGCTGGAAGAAGCATTGTTGGGCATCCCCTTCAAACAAATCTCTTTGAATAGTCGGCAGCAATTTGGCTTGTAGTATCTCTTCCTGATATTTTTTTGCATAATATTGCCCTCTATTACTGCTAAACGTCCAATCCCTTTAGTGGTTATACAAGCCCATACAAGAAGGATAATTGCTCTGGCGACCAGTCAACACGTTTGGGTTTCTTGGTGGCATTTTCGTTGAATCGACACTGATGTATTCCTTTCCGACAATTAAACAATATCACCTTACTAACAACTACCTGAAGTCACTAATAAACACTGGAAGTCGCAGGAAACTATACTCTTCTCCAATTGGGTTGTTGACTGACTAGCAAAACCCTGACGCAATATACAGTATTGCTAATGTTGACATTCAGAAATCTCGAATTTTCGGCGTTTCGCTTGAATCTGTTTCCATATTTTATTAAATAATTATATTAATATATAGAGTGAGAAATAAAGCAATAAATTAATAAAATATTAAGCAGAAATAAAAAACAATAAAATAAAAATGTAATAAACTATATAAATCACGATCATGAGACGAGTGTTGATGGAAAACCTTTTTGTAAAGTTTCCAGAATTTTGGCCACGCCACTAGTGTATATGTGGCCGTCGCATTGTGTACC
The DNA here is from genome assembly GCF_040954645.1 of Diabrotica undecimpunctata. Classification (NCBI taxonomy): domain Eukaryota; kingdom Metazoa; phylum Arthropoda; class Insecta; order Coleoptera; family Chrysomelidae; genus Diabrotica; species Diabrotica undecimpunctata. The sequence continues at coordinate 28,519 of NW_027312468.1, read as the reverse complement.
TCTCGAAATCTGTAGGTTGGACCGAATCGGTATAGAAATGTTCTATGCAGACTCCTCCCAGCAAGTATTTTTGAATTTTCTTGTTTGAGGCGCTCACTTCACATAATTATAGAGCATGAAAAGCCTCTCCATTACAAGATCTCACGGCTCTAGAAAGGGTTCACCGAGTTCTATTTCTAGAATGTGTTAATCATGTTTTATATTAAAACCAGTCTTACAATGTAATAGGCGAGCGGTTTACCAGAGCATAAACCGAGTCATTTTTTTTGCGGCACCAAACTTTTTTTATTCGTAATCGCCTCGGAATCAATTTTTTAGAGGTATGTCATCAAAATAAGTTGTTCTCTGTAGGCAATTTTTCGAAAAATGCTTCCTTTTGGAGTTATTTACACTTTTTTTTTTGAAAAATAATGTCTTAATTAGTGATTTTTTGGATTTTTTTTCCTAAAAAACTACTAAATGAATTGCAATTCTATAAAAATCTTTATAATCTTTAAACCTTCAAGTACAAATAAGAATATTTTGACAAAGATTAATGGTTTCTACCTTGCTGAAAATATGGACCCAAATATTTCGAATATGCCTTTCGAGCAGTCTACCGCTAAGCGTCTACAGCGGTTGCGGCGCTACAGGCGCTTGAATGTATTCAACTTTTTCAATAATGACATATTTATACAGTACGTTAAGTTTTGGATTAGATATTGCATCCTACATAAAGCGCTAAAATCTTATAAAAAGCATAACATTGCCTCGTACGAGGTAATTGTAATTCCCGATCTCCTCCGACACCACTACAGAAAATCATTTCGTAGCACATAACAACGGATGGGATTTACATCTCCGTCATTCAAATTCGAGCCTGGTTCTTTCTTAGAGTTCATAAACTCGATAAAAATACACTGACTTTTATAAAGCGGTGCATTTGTATCGGTTTTTAATAATGTGAACAATTTGTTGTGATTGAATTAAAAATAAACGCGCATATCTTTCAAAAGATAAAACCAAAAAATAGTCTTATTGATAATAAAAAACGGGTGTGGCAGTCCAGGGGACTGCCGGTAGAAGTTATACTTCTATACACGCGTTCGTCGTTACAAATTTATATGGGAGTCAATCTGCACAATCATTACATATGTAATGCTATAGGTAAGAGAGAACAGAAAGAGAAAAAGAATTAGGTATACAGGTATATGGTACATCGTTTGCTGTATATAAACGTTTGACCTGTAATAGGAGTATAGTAAGTAAATAAAGGATTGAATCAATATTTTGATGAAAATATATATTTTTATTTTCATATATGTATAAAAGGAATTGAATTTAAAAAAAATTTTTACACCTACTCTGCAGTAAAATTCATTGTTAATTTTGTTATTAATATAAAAATACAGTACAATACACTGCAACATAATTCAATATAATAATACAATACAAATTAAAATGCAATATTCATAAGTATTTAAAGATGACAATATATATATATATATATATATATATATATATATATATATATATATAAACTAAGGTACACTCGAAGAGTGGTGGGTTTTTCGGTCAAAGTGGAGAAATAAAAGACAAAGAAGATGGCTACTTCATCTATTTATTGAAGACGTTTCGCTTTCTGCTCAGAAAGCATCATCAGTTCATCTAAAAAGAACAATATGAAACCAAACATCCATAGAGAAGTTATAACCAAAGTGTGTTACCTTACAAAGACATGTAGCTTGTAAGGTAACACACTTTGGTTATAACTTCTCTATGGATGTTTGGTTTCATATTGTTCTTTTTAGATGAACTGATGATGCTTTCTGAGCAGAAAGCGAAACGTCTTCAATAAATAGATGAAGTAGCCATCTTCTTTGTCTTTTATTTCTCCACTTTGACCGAAAAACCCACCACTCTTCGAGTGTACCTTAGTTTATATTGGATTGACGGTCGTACTCCTTTTCTCGATATATATATATATATATATATATATATATATATATATATATATATATATATATATAACTTACTTACGCATATGTTTAATTTACCATGATAACAATATTAATAAAAAAAAATATTTTTTGGTGATACAACTGTCAATTTATCTGACATTGACAAATACAATATTTAATTGTTGTTTGTTGTGTATATAAGTACACATTTGAATTTTCTTGAGATATTTACAAGTTTTAATTTATAATTTAACATGCCTAACGAGGCTTGTTACTCCCGTGCAAATTTCCGATTTACTCCCGTGCAAATTTCCAAAGTCGAACGCGCGTATAAAAGTATAACTTCAAAAACCAACAACTCGGATTATGTTGTAAATTTTCATTTTATTTTAAAATTTAGCATTTTTGCGTATATTACATATATTTAATAAAATGAACGTGAAGTTTTTAAATATTTCAAAAATAAAAAAGTAAATTCATATTGGGATTCGAACTCACATACACCAGCGTATGAACCAAACACGTAAAACATTTGCCAATTAGACATGACACAAACGTATTTCAAAATTGACTATGGCAACGTATGGCTCTACATCCAAGCCATGTTACCAATTCCAACGGTAACTTAGACATCTTAATTTTTAATAGTATATAATGTAACATATTTGTAAATTTATATCATTTAAAGGGTTTTCACTCATATATTTTAGTGGCTCATAGCATGTGCACATTGTAAGTATTAACCACATTTTGCATAACCTTAGTCAACATTTTAAATCTTACGTTCTTTTTAATTAAAGTGGTTAATTACTTTCAGGTTACACTGATGATGGAATTTACATTCCGAAAACGTTCTGTATTTGTGATATAGCCCGTTTGGGTATTTTATTTATACCTTTTACTAAAAATTTTGAAATAAAAATTTTTTACATATTGTTACACCTTGTAAAAATATTCATTTCGTAGAGTAGGTTATATTAAAAGGTAATAGGTAATAGTGAAGGTAATATTTAGCGATGAAGCTCGCATATCCAGTGCAGAAATATTTAACTAACACAATGAACTATATTGGAATGACTCAAATCCTCACTTAGTTCAGAGGATCGGGAGGTAAGAGAGATTCGGTTTTAACTTTGGTGTTTTGTTAAGCATAATAAATTAGTTTATCTTGTATTTGATGATAAACTAACTGCTGCCGGATATATAGGTATCTTAAAAATGAATTTAAATAACATTTTTAATGAGAAATACATATTTGGCCGAGAGAAATACATTTTTGTTTTAACACGATGGGGGTACCTGCCCATAATGCCGAATTCGTTGGAAATTATTTAAATGAAAAATTTTATAATCGGTGGATTGGAACTTATGGTTCTTGTTTACCAGAACTAAATCCCACCTTTGGTAGCGGGTAGGAACTCCTCTGGATAGTCCTATCAGGGAAACTGAATCAATCCATGCCCTCCGCAGATTTCAGGGGTTTCCTGACCCGGGAAACTAGTACCTGCTTAGGGTCCCTTATCCAGGGTCACGGATGAAGTCCACAACGGCAGACTCGGCGGAGAAGAATACAAGATTAGAAACACCGAGATAAGACGTAGAACGAAGATTAGGGATATTGTGGAAGAAATTGCAAAAATGAAATGGCGCTGGGCAGGTCACGTAGCCCGATATAATGACAACAGGTGGACACGGAGAATTCTAGAATGGAGACCAAGGACGACAACAAGAAGCACGGGAAGACCTCAAAAAAGATGGGTAGATGACATAAGAACAGTGGCAGGCAAACAGTGGATTAGATTGGCGCAAGATAGAGAAAGATGGAAGCAATTGGGAGAGACCTACATTCAGGAGTGGATGGAAAATGGTTGACAAAGAAGAAGAAATCCTCCTAATTTTTTTATTTGGCGATTAAAAAAAAACAGTATTTATAAAATTGGCTTTAATATTAAGGAAGAATAATTCCAAAGCATTTATCATGCATTTAGAAAAATAAAGCCAATGCATACACTCAATTGATTAAGATCTGTAAGAAAAAGGTGTCAATTATTATTATCACAAAACGGGGGCATTTTGAATATTTATTATAATTTTAAATTTTTGTAAAATAAATTCTAGTTGTTCCTTTGTGTATTATTGTTTTTATGTTTACTATAATTTTAATATTTTCGTAAAATTAATTCTGATTATTAAGTAGTTTTTTTGTTGCTGGTAGATGTGTTATTTCCATTTTTTAAGTTAATTGATCTTATTTCTGGTAAATTAACCTTTGAAGGATTAATATCCCTATAATAAAATGTGAGAATGTCTTACTGAGTGTTTTGTTTCTAAGTGTCTATAACGTGATATCAAATAAAGAATTTATTTACAGAGTAGCTCTAACTACGGTAAATAAATATATAATATGTGATATCATTTAGCTATTGATGATTTGATTAGGTAATCTTTACTTTAGGTAACGAAAAAAGAAGTCATGATATTACTACTTTTTTCTATCTCCTCTAGTTTTTGGTATGCCCTGTAAAACATACCAATTTGGGACACCCTGTACACACTTAGCGGTAGACTACTCGAAAGGCATATTCGAAATATGTGGGTCAATTTATCCTTGTCAACATATTCTTATAAGGTTGAAAGATTATAAAGCTTTTTGTAGAATTACAATTGATTTAGTAGTTTTTTGGAAAACAAATCCCAAATATCCCTAATTAAAGCATTTTTTCAACAAAAATTGCAAATAACTCAAAAAGGAAGCATTTTTAGAAAAATAGTTAAAGAGAAAATATGTTTATATATGTAACAATAAAACACTGAAAACTTTGTTTTCAAAACTTCCACAAATTTTTATTTTAACTTCTTATCACTACAGCTGTTTCGGCTGATTGCCTTTCTCAAGTGATCTGTTTTTGGCATGGGTTAACACTTTATAGTCTCTAATGAAATAAGTTGAGGAGGGGAGAACTGTTTGTCTCAAGCTGGTCATTCAGAATTATATCTGTGTTTTTTAATTTGTTAATTTCCATAGATTCTAACAAAGATAGCTTAAGGCCTTTATTTTGAATGTGTAGAATTTTAAATTCGTCATCAAAAGAATGATTATGTTCTAGAAGGTGAAGTGCATATGTAGAATCTGTTTTTCTATTATTGAAAGCCCTTTTATGTTCTGCTATTCGTTTATTAAAATTTCTACCTGTTTGACCAATGTAAGTTTTTGGGCAGTCGCCACATTTAAGTTTGTACACACCACTGTGTAAGTGTTTTTTATGTTGGCTCTTATTGTTTTTAATATATTTGCCTAGGTTGTTATTTGTTCTGAAAGCTGGTGTTATTCCTTTCTTTTTTATGTGTTTGGCTATTTTGTTGATATTTTGCCTGTATATGTAATCGAGCAGAAGGTACTGGGTTTTTTCTCTGGTGGTGGAAATACTAAGTTCAGGGCTTTCTTGTGTAGTTTTTGATTTAGCATTTTATTAATTGTTTGTTCGTTGTATCCATTGTTTACTGCTATTTGCTTAATGATATTTAATTCTGTCTCAAAATTGTATTTTGACATAGGAATTGCTGTTAATCTATGTAACATACTATGATAGGCTGCCAGTTTATGTTGTGTGGGATGGGATGATGAATTGTGAATAGTCGTGTCAGTATGGGTAGGTTTATGAAATATGGAGAAGTCATGTTTGTTTTTAAGTCTGGTAATTTTTAAATCTAAAAAATTTATGGATTGATTTTGTTCTGTTTCTATTGTAAATTCAATATGACTATGAAGAGAATTAATATAAGATAAAAATTGGTCGAGTTGCCTGTTAGTTCCTGTGAAACATACCAGTACGTCGTCTACGTATCTCCACCAATATAAAAACTGTTTGAATATGGGATGTTTTGAAATCTTTGTCTCTAGATGATCCATAAAAATATCTGATAGCAATGGGCTTAGAGGATTGCCCATTATAAGTCCTGCACTGTTATTTGTATATAATTCATTATTAAATTCAAAGTAATCCTGGTTTATGCAAACTTCAAGAAGATGTAAAATTTCAGATGTAATGATTGGGTTTGTATTATTTTGGTCTAAAAGGTTTTTTACTAGAATAAAAGTTTCTGTAGGAGGGATACTAGGGAAAAGATTTTTTACGTCAAATGAAATTAATCTGGAGTTGTTAGGTAACTGAAAATGTTGTATTTTATTAACTAGTTCTATTGTATTTTTTATGGTAAATTTAGCTGAAAATTTAGTGTGTTCTAAAATAATCTCTAACAGTTTTTTTGAAAGTTTATATGACGGAGCTGTATAAAAAGACACTACAGGTCTTATTGGGTGATGCGGTTTGTGTAGTTTAATGAAAGAGTATAATTTAGGAGGCTGTGGGTTCATGATACTAAGGTATTTCTGTTCTATTGGATTTACTATTGATTTTGAATTTTCTAACGCTAGCTTAATTTGTTTTTGATACTTTTCTGTTGGATCTTTGTGTAACGTTTTAATGTTTTGATTATTTAAAAATTCTATTGTTTTGTTATTATATTCTATTTTATCTATAGCAATAGTAGTGTTACCTTTGTCTGCTTTTGTAAACACTATGTTGTTTTCTATTGATTTATTTTTAATTGAAATGGCTGTTTTATTCTCTTTGTAACAGGAATTTTTGGTTTCACTACACACATCTGTAATAGATTTTGCAATTATACTTTTTTCGATATTGTTAGCAGTTTTGTTTAATGCTACTTCACATTCTACACCTAAATATTCTAAAGTTTTCTGATTATTATGTTGGGGCAAGTTGTGTTTAAATCCTTTCTCTAAAAGTTGTATCTCGCTAAACAGCCATTTCAATTAAAAATAAATCAATAGAAAACAACATAGTGTTTACAAAAGCAGACAAAGGTAACACTACTATTGCTATAGATAAAATAGAATATAATAACAAAACAATAGAATTTTTAAATAATCAAAACATTAAAACGTTACACAAAGATCCAACAGAAAAGTATCAAAAACAAATTAAGCTAGCGTTAGAAAATTCAAAATCAATAGTAAATCCAATAGAACAGAAATACCTTAGTATCATGAACCCACAGCCTCCTAAATTATACTCTTTCATTAAACTACACAAACCGCATCACCCAATAAGACCTGTAGTGTCTTTTTATACAGCTCCGTCATATAAACTTTCAAAAAAACTGTTAGAGATTATTTTAGAACACACTAAATTTTCAGCTAAATTTACCATAAAAAATACAATAGAACTAGTTAATAAAATACAACATTTTCAGTTACCTAACAACTCCAGATTAATTTCATTTGACGTAAAAAATCTTTTCCCTAGTATCCCTCCTACAGAAACTTTTATTCTAGTAAAAAACCTTTTAGACCAAAATAATACAAACCCAATCATTACATCTGAAATTTTACATCTTCTTGAAGTTTGCATAAACCAGGATTACTTTGAATTTAATAATGAATTATATACAAATAACAGTGCAGGACTTATAATGGGCAATCCTCTAAGCCCATTGCTATCAGATATTTTTATGGATCATCTAGAGACAAAGATTTCAAAACATCCCATATTCAAACAGTTTTTATATTGGTGGAGATACGTAGACGACGTACTGGTATGTTTCACAGGAACTAACAGGCAACTCGACCAATTTTTATCTTATATTAATTCTCTTCATAGTCATATTGAATTTACAATAGAAACAGAACAAAATCAATCCATAAATTTTTTAGATTTAAAAATTACCAGACTTAAAAACAAACATGACTTCTCCATATTTCATAAACCTACCCATACTGACACGACTATTCACAATTCATCATCCCATCCCACACAACATAAACTGGCAGCCTATCATAGTATGTTACATAGATTAACAGCAATTCCTATGTCAAAATACAATTTTGAGACAGAATTAAATATCATTAAGCAAATAGCAGTAAACAATGGATACAACGAACAAACAATTAATAAAATGCTAAATCAAAAACTACACAAGAAAGCCCTGAACTTAGTATTTCCACCACCAGAGAAAAAACCCAGTACCTTCTGCTCGATTACATATACAGGCAAAATATCAACAAAAATAGCCAAACACATAAAAAAGAAAGGAATAACACCAGCTTTCAGAACAAATAACAACCTAGGCAAATATATTAAAAACAATAAGAGCCAACATAAAAAACACTTACACAGTGGTGTGTACAAACTTAAATGTGGCGACTGCCCAAAAACTTACATTGGTCAAACAGGTAGAAATTTTAATAAACGAATAGCAGAACATAAAAGGGCTTTCAATAATAGAAAAACAGATTCTACATATGCACTTCACCTTCTAGATCATAATCATTCTTTTGATGACGAATTTAAAATTCTACACATTCAAAATAAAGGCCTTAAGCTATCTTTGTTAGAATCTATGGAAATTAACAAATTAAAAAACACAGATATAATTCTGAATGACCAGCTTGAGACAAACAGTTCTCCCCTCCTCAACTTATTTCATTAGAGACTATAAAGTGTTAACCCATGCCAAAAACAGATCACTTGAGAAAGGCAATCAGCCGAAACAGCTGTAGTGATAAGAAGTTAAAATAAAAATTTGTGGAAGTTTTGAAAACAAAGTTTTCAGTGTTTTATTGTTACATAAAATGAATTTCCATCAAGTAACGGTCGAATCCATCAATGTTTATATATGTTTAAAACTTAGACACTTGGAAAAATAAAAAAATACATTTGAACTTACAAAAATAAATGGAATCGAGTAAAAAAAGTTTGGTGCATTAGAAATGCAAAAAATAGTCTGTGTATTCGGTTTCTAACCGTCCTTTTGAGGATAAACCGCTCGCCTATATTCTACCGTCTTCAAAGTCTTATTGCCGCATTTATGGTTGCCTGCCTGCCTGCCTTTTTCTTCTGTTGTACCTACCTTTCCTATTCCGGTGGGATAAAAAGTTTACGACTTACAACAGAAATTCGTGCGAATCGATTATAAATCGATGCATTATAATGTTGATCTAACCAAAATATATACAAACATCTATAAAAATTTTATCTTAATACACATCCAAAGATAAAGTAAAAAACTAATCAATACACACGCCAAAAATCATTATCTGACCTTCGTGTTAGATTTAGAGATTTATGTTTATTTGCTGGTGTAAATGTGATCGGCAAATTTGATTATTTACACTATAATTGTTGTAATTGGACTTATTTAAACTAGGAGGCGCCTTTTAATCAGTAGCGTAACGAGGAAAATAATTTTTGATAGTTTCCTAGTGCTTATTTTAAATACTTGTATTAAAAAAATTCCTCTATTGAACTGATTCCTCTATTGAACTGTTCTCACATGACATGATTTTTCTAATACGGGAATATAGATAGAACGTTTATTAACCACTTTTATAACACAAGTTCTTAAAAAAAAATATAATATATAATCGAAATATCTTTAAAAATATTATTGAAAAAGTAATTTTTCTTTAGCTTTAACAAGTTTTTCCTGGACTGGGCCATTCTGGTTCCCTTTTCCGAATCAAATTTACAATTAATCTAACCATACTAGGTACTTATGTTCATAAACATGTTCCAGTTTGTGTATTTTGTCTATTTTCATATGTACTGGAAGGTTCTGTTTATTTTGCGACTGTCATTTGCGAGCTTTTCGGCGTTAAATAAACTTCTGACATGTTAAGTGGCTATGTTCTTAAGATCTGAATTGTTTATATTATCGCACCATCTTTTTCTTGGTCTGCCAATACTTCTTCGTCCATTTGGTTACTCATCTCGTGCTATTCGTACTATCCTATCCTCTGCCATTCTACTAATGTGTTCGTTCTACTCCTGTTTCCGTTTTGTCACCCATCCATTTATGTCTTCTATATTGCATGCTCTTCTTATGTTTTCGCTTCTCTCCCTATCCAACAGATTTTTCCCTGATATTCGTCGGAGTATCTCCGACACTCCGCCGTGTATGTTAATATAGGTCTAATTACTGCTTTATATATTCTTGTTTTTATGTCTTGTCTTAGGTGTTTGTTCTTCCAGATTGTGTCATTAAGAGATTCCGCCGCTTTACTTGCTTTTAAGCTTTGTTGTCGTACTTCTTCAACATCTCCGTAACTAGTTATATCTATTCCCAGATATCTAAACCCTGCTTCCTGCTTTATTATTTTCCCATCAATTTCGATTTTACATCGTAGTGGGTATTTAGATGTCATACATTTGGTTTTTTCTGCTGATATTATCATATTGTATTTCTTGGCTGTTGTATTGAAGATGTGTGTTAATCTTTGAAGCTCGTCTTCTGTCTCGGCGATTAATGCGGCGTCGTCTACATAACATAATATTTGGATTTCTTTGTTCCCCATTCTGTAACCATGACCTTTACGTACTGCTTGTATTACTTCGTCCATTATTATATTAAAGAGAAGTGGACTTAACGAGTCACCCTGTCTGACTCCGCTTTGTACTGATATACACTGTGCTAGTTTTCTATTTATCTTTGCCTGTATTCGATTATGAAAGTAGATATTTTCGATGTTTTGTATACTATTGATTGATATGTTTCTTTTATACAGTAGGTGTAAAACGTCTTCGACTTGGATGCGATCGAAAGCCTTTGTCAGGTTTATAAAACATAGATATGCTGGTTTATTGTACTCAATGGCCTTTTCTGTGATTATTCTGGCCTTATTGTTCATCTGATAAAATTGTTAGTTTATTGATTTTGTTGGTTAGGACTTTTGTGGTAAGCTTAAGTGCGGTGTTCAGTAGATTTATACCTCTATAATTGTTGGGGTCTTCCTTATCTCCTTTCTTGAACATTGGTATCATTATGCTGTTTTTCCATGCGTCTGGTATCTTACAGTGCAATATTAGTTTTTGTATAAGTTTTGTCATCTCTAGGGTTATACTTTCTCCTCCGTGTTTTAGAAGCTCGTTGGTTATTCCGTCTGGTCCTGGTGACTTTCTATTTTTGAGTGAATTTATGGCTATCTCTACTTCCTGAAAACTGATTTCTATTTCAAGTACGTTATTGTGTTGATTATTATTTTCCTTTCCTTTAAACAGTTCTGTTAGGTATCTTTCCCATTCGTTTGCTGGTATGTTATTGTATTCCTTCAATTCGGCCATATCTTTCCGTTGGTTACTGATGAATATCCATATTTGTTTTTGTGTACCGTAGAAGTCGCTTTCCATCCTTTTTGTAAACTGTTCCCATTGTTCATTTTTTGTTCTTCTTACCAACTGTTTTGTTTCATTTCGTATTCTTTTATAGGTGTCTCGGGATTCTGGAGTATTTGATGTTTTGTACTTCGTGTACGCCTCTCGTTTCTCTTTCTTCTTTGTCAACCATTTTCCATCCACTCCTGAATGCAGGTCTCTCCCAATTGCTTCCATCTTTCTCTATCTTGCGCCAATCTAATCCACTGTTTGCCTGCCACTGTTCTTATGTCATCTACCCATCTTTTTTGAGGTCTTCCCATGATTCTTGTTGTCGTCCTTATCTCCATTCTAGAATTCTCCGTGTCCACCTGTTGTCATTATATCGGGCTACGTGACCTGCCCAGCGCCATTTCATTTTTGTAATTTCTTCCATAATATCCCTAATCTTCGTTCTACGTCTTATCTCGGTGTTTCTAATCTTGTCTCTTAGGGTGGCCGCACACAGAAAGAGCAAAACTGTTTTAGTCAAAAACGTTTTTGACTAAACGAGTCCGATGCTGATGTTTCCATATAAATGAAATGAGTTGACGCACACTGATTAGTCGTGTGTCTAAAGCATGTTTAGGCTAATTTAGTTTCAGTCAGTCTGTTTGATGTTGATTACTGGATCGTCGTTTTGTGTCGAAACATTTCAATGTACGCAGGCGCAACGTGTTTTTGGAATTCCCTTCTTGAAACCGCCCGAGTAGTCAACAAGAAGCACATGTGGAAACAGCGATATTTTGCTTGTTTATATTGTGTGTATCATGGAAGTGGACGCAGAAAAATTAATTGTACTGATTGAGGCCAGATTCTTTTCTCATTTATAGGATGCACCCAAAATTGTCTTTTATTTTGCGTTTTTTCGTCCTGTAGGAGGAATCACTGTCAGAAAACTAGTGCAATTTCGTCGTTATCTGTCGACATCTTTAATAAAACTGATTGCAGTATGGTTTGTGCAAACATTTTGTTTCTCTTGAAAACAAATTGTTTCTTGTGGAAACAAAAACGTTTTCGTTTCAAACAAAAATGTTTTTGACTAAAACAGTTTTGTGTGCGGCCACCCTTAGTGATATTCCAAGCATGATTCGTTCCATTGCTCTTTGCGTTGTTTCTAATTTTTTAGCAGATTTTTTGGTAACGTTTCTCTTTACGTTTCTCTTTTATTTCTTTTCTGAACCATGGTGTATTATTGTTGTTTCTTTTGTTCAGTATGACTTTGCGTTTTCCTAGAGTTTCTGTTGCTGCTTCTTCAATGTTGTTTTTAATTTTCTCCCAGCTCGCGTTTATATCTTCGATGTTGTCTATTTGTTTCAGCTGAATCTTTTGTGATAGCCTCCTTTGGTACATTTCTCTTGTAGAGTCGTTCCACAGTGATTCTACATTGAATTTTTCCTCGGTGATTTCGTGTAGAAAATGTTTTGGTGTTATTTTCATTCTTATTTTTGCTAGTACTAGTTTGTGTTCACTCCCTGCGTTTGCTGAGTTTAAAGTTCGGATATCTAGAATCTGCTTTAGTTGAATTTTTGTATTAGTGACTATAAAATCAATCATATATTTGTGCCCCCTGGAGTTTTCAAATGATTTATACTGGAGCTTATGGTCGACAAATGTATTATTGATTCTCAGTTCGTTGAAGCACAGATATTAGCCATAAGTTCTCCATTTGCGTTGACATGGTTTTCATTAAATCTTTGTTTTACTCCTGGAACTATTTCATTTCGGATTCGTGCATTAAAGTCACCCATAAGAATTAAAGGTTTTTCACGAGCTGTTTCATCCAGGATGATTCTGTATCCTGTATCAAGCGTGCGATAGTTTATATTTTCTTGCAATCTTGACCCAGCAATGACATAGCTGCTGCACGTTACCATGCCCTCAATTGATCCTTGGATGCTTATTTGTTAAATCTTATTCGCACTTGATATTGTTCTAAACCTATTTTCTTGTGGCATTTTAATTATCTTCATCATCAGCTCATTTTAAGTCTACTGCAGGAGATAGGCATTCCCTGTTTGTATCCGGACTGCACAGTCTTGTGCAGTATTGATTTCATTTTTTCGTCATCTTTTGCAGATCATCTTGCCATAATATAGATGGTCTTCCTTTGTTTCGTGTATCTGTTTTTGGTCTACATTCGGTTAACTTACATGTCCACCTTCCATCATTCATCCTTGCCACGTGGTCAGTCAATCTTCATTTCAATCTGCAATCTCTCTCTCCACATCTGTAACTTTGGATAGATGTCGTAGGTCTTCGTTTCTGTTCTTGTCTTTTATTGTTACGTTTGTTTGTTTTTGCCTCAAAAAATGTGGCATTTTATAGATGTGGCATATGATGGATTGGTACGTTCACTAATCGTTTTGCTTGAATATCTGTATCGTAAATAATGATCACTCCATGTTTTTGGTTATCTTTTTAAATTTTTGAGAAAAATATTTTCATTGAATTTTAAATGAACATAAGTACCTCAATTTGATAAGACTAAATAAACAATCTACAAACAAAGTTTTTCAATTTTACTATTGATACAATCTTGATAATTAGGTACCATTATGAATAATAAATAATGACTTATCATCTTACAATTTTAAGAATGCAACTAATTGTGTAATTGTTTTAATTTTAATAACATTAGGATATGCATATAATGAGGTACAATTTTCAGGTGATCTAAATTTCGACGATTTGCTGCTTCCCGAAGAAAATACATATATCATTCTGGAAAAAGGTAATTCTCAGAATATGTCTCACCATCTTAATAATAATCCTCTATCGTCTTGCCTTCCTCAAGGTCTACTATACCACAGGGATCTCGAGTTACCCTCAAGTGTGCCTACAGGTAAGTAACAAAAATGTTTTTAGAATCGACAGTTGCTTGATTAAAATTAATATTAACGTAAACACTTGAGAATTGGCAATCAAAAAATATTTTCCGGGCAAAAAATAGTAAAATCGTCACTATCGTGAGAATAGAAGTGCCTGACCAAAGACAGAACTTGAGTAGACCGGAAATTGAGTCTGATAGGGATCTATAAACACTGGTAAAAATTTGCAAACTGGATTCTAGGAACACTGTAGAGTCATCACAGCACAATGACAAAGACTGACAGAAATAAAAAATACAAATGACAAAATCGTAGTTGTCATTGACCGTAGATCACTAGCACAATTCATTTATTGACGTGACATGCAATAAAAACGAAACATTTCATAAATGTTGTTTTTTTTTTCGAAGTTTATCTTCCAAGTAAGACGTTCTGAAGTTGTGGAAGGTCCAACTACTGCTATATTACTAAAAATGGTTTGGGACATCAAGGTCCTGTGGTTGAGTCCATCGAACGGTCATCTTAATGTTATGGAGACATGGCAGTTTTCATTGGCATTTTTTCTCATCGGAGATAATTAAAAGGATACTATTAGTGAACGGGTGTTACTTTAGATTAACAAAATACCTGCAGAATAGAAACTTAAGCACAAAGTAACAGTACATACGACAACAATTTCTGCTGACATACGACAACAGTGCTGACATATGTATTAGAAACGTAGACTATTTCTAAACAGGTACAAATCATGTTAACGAAATATTTTAAAAAGACTAATTTGTGCAATATTTAAAAGCGGCATCTAGATAAGGCGATATAACTTTAAGATCTGGAGGAACATAAAAATAGATACCTAGGATCGCCGTGTGAAGAGCGAATGAAAATCATCCTCACAGGGAACACAAGGAATATTGGTGCGAAAAAATTGTCATCGTTGAAATGAACCGGAATGACTGGCGAAACAGACTAGTATACTTCGATTCTCAAATAGAACCCTAGTACCACTGATCGTGATCCAAACTTATAGCCACAATAATAGCCGTACTAACCAAAGAAAATCTAAAAACTAATGATATTAAACTTTCTATTTAAGATTTTTTTTAGGGGTGACGTCACTCCATCCTAGGATGCTACAGATATGATAGTGCCTGGGTATTGATAAGTATCCCCCTTGAAAATAAATTCAACGGGTCTGAGATTTTTCCAAGAAATTAATTATTTGCCCTAAAATACCTCATGTTTTGTTTCAAGTGCGTCACCCTGTATAAAATCGTTGATCTAATTACGAAAAATATATGAAAATTGGCATTGAATATATTTATACCTAACGAATGGTATGTAATTGGCCCTGTTAAGGATGAGTGGCGGTGTGTGGTGAGTTATCTAAGAACTACATTAAAGCTAAAAGAACGCAACATTTAAAAATCTGTAAAATGTCATACTTCGTCGTTTTACTTTCTTTTATAATCAACTTTTATATTTATTATATTTCATTTTAGAATCAACTTATTGTACATTAAGTAAATAAATGTTTCGCACTTTGGAAAATTTGAACACTGTTGTTGCGTTCTTTTGGCTTTAGTATAGTTCGTAGAAAACTCACTACGCACCTCCAGTCATCCTTAACAGGACGAATATAGCTTTAACTGAGTATAATGAATCCTCAATGAGCTAATCCCCTGAGATACTTGACAAATTGGGACATGTAATGTACATCACGGTTCTCAACATATTTGTGGTGGAAAAATACATATACCTTACACAAATTAAAGATCACAAGAGACAACCAAGCATTCGAACTACGAAGAAGAATAAACCTAGCATGGATAGCCTATGGAAAAATCAAAGACGTCTTTAAAAGCGATATATGAGAATTTCTTTAAAACGTAAAACATTTGACCAATGTGTGTTGTCTGTGATGACCTATGGTGCCTAAAATTTGACATTGACAGCTACAACTTCTGAAACGCTGCAAATAGCTCAGGGGATAATGGAAAGGTCAATGCTGAGTATATCGCTTCGTGACCGAATTAGAAATGAAGATTTAAGACGAAGAACAGGAGTTACCGATGTAATTTCCCGAATTGCCACACTGAAATAGAACTGGGCCGAACACGTCCCCTAATCAGTGATGAAAGGCAGACGAAGAGATTGCTTGAGCGGAGACCGAGGTTAGACAAAAGGAGTCGAAGAAGACCCCCTCTTCGTTGGACTGACGATCTCAAGAAAATGTCAAGAAATTGGATGAAAAGTGCTCAATGGACAAAAATGAGGGAGGCCTATGTTCAGCAGTTAACGCAAAGGGCTGGGTGATGATGATGTACAGCGTACGGAAGGGCGGTATGTTTATGTAAATCTAGTATGTAAGAAACAGGTATAAGAATATCTACATCTCCATAAATTGTTTTTTACGCTAGTATTGAAGTTATTAAACCATGCAGTATAATACTAATGATGGTAATTTAATTTGTGCCATTGTCATTCTGCTAAAGAATTTAAGGTAATAAGTTGTATTGTCGCCAAGCTTTCCATTTATTTTCAAGAGTAACTTCTTAAGTTTCAAATATTTTTTAGGTAACTTCGACCACTATAAATACAAAACTCCTGTTTCGGCTTTTTCACCGGAAAGCCAAAACAGTTCTAGTTCCTCATTGGTACACTCTCTCTCATCTCCATCGAATGTGTCAGCTTTTCCGAAAAAACACAGCACTTTACAAGAACTCCTAGTCAATAAAGATCCATATGGTTCACCAGATAGGTCTATTTTAGGCCAGTCTTTTCCCGAAAGACACACGATGGTTCCTGGACAGAGCATGAAAATGGCGAGGACGCCGAGTTCCAGGTAAGCTTCTTTTTATTTGTGTTCTTATTATAAAAGCCACCTTCGTTGCATGCATCTTTTGATTCCACGTTTTTTACTAGCTTTTGTCAAATCATTAGTTGCTCTAGTGATTTTCATTTTAACGCTCTTTGTCTTCCCTTCTTGTGTCTCAGGTGAGACACAAGAAAGGGAATTTTCCTCGTAGTATCGATCAAATTTCTGATCAGATTTCAAAAATCCCATTGCTCATCGGTACATCAGTGCTGCCAGGTTGACTATAAATAGTCAGTGTCACCTTGAATTTCCAGTACACAGAACATAGAGCAATGCAATTCTAATGAAAGTTTTTCCACAGCGATGCCAATTTTATCCAAACGAATTTGTAATCGAACATTAGATAGATCAAATTAAAATCATTGTAGAAAGACAGAAATCAGCAATTATAGGATTGATATGCATAATAACCACATTATATCAAATAAACTTTTTTCGTATAATTATTCTATTTTTTAATATAAATTTAAATTTATGTTTAACTGACATTATATTCTTCTTTTCTATTCTATTTTTTAATATAAATTTAAATTTAACTGATTTTATATTAAATTTATCTTGCACTTTTCATCATCATCATTTTTCTCCACAACCCATGGTGGGTTTTGGCCTGCTCAAGGATAAGTCTCCATTCTCTCCTATTCTTCGCCTTGGCTTTCCAGTTTCGTACTTCCAACATTCTCAAATCTTCCTCCACCTGATCCTTAAATCGTACTCTGGGTCTGCCTCTCCTTCTCACTCCATCTATTCTTTGGTTATAAATATGTTTTGGCGGCTCCATCTCATTCATTCTCTCTATGTGACCTAACCAATGCAGCCGGTTTATTTTGATGGACCTAATAATATCATATTTGTCATACAGGCGGTAAAGTTCGAAATTATAGCGTCTACGCCATAATCCGCCCTCCTGTACTCCTCCATAGATATGCCGGAGGATTTTACGTTCAAAGCATCTTAAACGTTCCTCATCGCTCTTTGTCATCGTCCATGTTTCCGACCCGTAGGTGAGGATGGGCTTGATAAGAGTTCTGTATATCACTAGTTTCGTTCTTTTTGTAACTAGGCTTGTTAAATTTTTTTTTAGCCATAATAGGCTCTATTTGCCAAATATATCCGTCTGTTAATTTCTGCACTTACTGCATTATTCTGATTAATTTGTGAGCCTAGGTATATAAACTCTTACTCCTTCGAAAGTATATGTTCCGATCGTTAGATCTTTGGTTTGGGCTGCTTGTATATAATTTGATACTTTCATATACCTCGTTTTACTAGTGTTGTAACCGTTTCAAAAGATTTAAAAGAAACTCATTATATATTTCGATTATATTTTTTTTTAATAAAACTAATAGCCCCATCTATCTGTCAAGTACCTACCTGTAGTCGACTCAAGGATTCTTCTGTAATTCCCAAATATATCCGGTAGATGAGCATATTTTTCAACTTGTCACTCACGCCCAATTTCCAGATTCAGGCGCCATGACAGCGCTTCGCTTTTTTCTGTTAAGACCGTCCAACCGTTAAGACGTGTTTCCAAAGTTGGTCTCAATTCAGAGACCCTTATTGGAGAGGCTATA
Source organism: Diabrotica undecimpunctata (assembly GCF_040954645.1). Taxonomy (NCBI): domain Eukaryota; kingdom Metazoa; phylum Arthropoda; class Insecta; order Coleoptera; family Chrysomelidae; genus Diabrotica; species Diabrotica undecimpunctata. The sequence continues at coordinate 10,090 of NW_027312468.1, read as the reverse complement.
ATGCTGCTATTATATTTCTAATACTCGTCGCAAGATAGTATTGCTATGGAGTTATTCCAGATCATGGCCCAGTAGCAGTATCTTTTTTTTTGGAATCCCTAACCCCTCTTATCTAGGATGGTGGTGATTTGATATAGTACGTAGCTGAATCAATGCTTTATTTGGTGACATTAAATAAGAAGAGAAACAGAGCAGATTAAGGTTGTACCAATTTTTATTATACCTACTTTCAAGACAACAGAAATGATTATGAACTCAAAAAAATGAAAATATAGTGAAGTGTTCTAATTTAATTTAAAGGTTTATTTTCTTCATTGTTCCTAGTTGATAAATAACTATATTATTTTCAATGTAAACAAATTTCGAAATTTGGGGTTAATATATATATATACATTCATTTTCTTTATAACCAATTCTTAATTTAATACGATACAAAGATTTTTTGTTTATGATAATGTTAACATAAAATAATATTTTGGAATCCCTTTGGGATGACGTAACTTTTAATGTTTTCTTTTTGTTCATTGCTAAGAAATAATAAAGAATAGTTTTCTTGTACACTTTCAATAAATCTTAATTTTTTTTTGCTCTTCCCCTTTGAGGATAAACCAGGGGTGGCGTCCAATAATAAATTATAATTTCATATTATCTAATTGTGCTTGAATTTAAAATACGATATAGTTTCTATAACCCCGCCCTAATTCTCTTCGACAACGAGCGATTCTGGCCTTGTAATATTATTGTAGCACGGCAAGCGTTACAAAATGGCGCCCTCCGACGTGGGGCATGTTTTAGATTTGCTCCATTTGTACCTTCGTTACAAAATGTCGCCCAGCGTGTGGGGCTTTTGAATATTCCTGTATCTTCAGAGTTTTTTTCAATATTATTAGTTGTTTTGTACCCCCCTGTATATGTGGTTAATTAAGTCTGTATGTTTTGAACCATTTTTTTGGTTAAATTGTGTATTTGTTTTATCCAATTTTTCATTAAATCAACACTGCTACTATTTTAGAATTTTTTGCAAAGTATTTATATGTATTATCGTTTTTAGTCCTTCGTAAAATTACGTAGAAATATTTCCGTCTATTTTCTGAGATCAAAATAAAACGTATTTGGAATGATGTGATGTAAACATTCACTGCTTAATTTCTTTTTGTCGGTATTCTTAATGCGAACGATATTAATTTGTGTATTTACAGACTCGTCTAAAAAATAAACATTCCATGTTAGAAATTTTGTTTACGTTCATGAAATAATTGATTTGGTATCTAAACGCTGGCCTTTTCTTAGAAGCGTTTGTAAGTAATATAATATTTCGTCGTTCTTTTTTAGTGTTTAGATTGAGTGAAACCTTGAAATTATTCCGGCTAATATGTCTCGACAATTTGTATAGTCCTCAATTCTTTTTCTTTGCAGTTCAGTCTTTTGTTTATAGGAACCATAATAATTATATTCCTCAATGTGTTTATTTTAAATAAACGAAATGGCTCTTAGCGTTCGGTATTTGAAAAATCAATTAAGTGAATTTTATTTCTTAACCTTGATTCATGGTTTTTATTTGCGGGCAAACAGCCGGGAATTATACCTATATACAGGCTGTCCCGACCTACCTTATTTTAAAATGTGTTATCTGGATTCGTGTAGAATACTTACGCGAAATATTCTTTTTTCGAGGATTTGAAGTTGAGTTCTTTGATATTAGGATGTTTTTAATATGTTTTTTTTAGTCTGTTATCTGTTAAATTTTCTTTTTAATCTGTTTTTCGTTTATTTTAAAAAATTATTTTTTCATAGTTTAACTTTTTCGTACTTTGAAAAGAAAATTTTATTTCCTGAAAAGGAAAATGCTTTCTATATTTTACAGTCCATGGTTCTTTTGTTTTGAATGTATAAGGAAGTAATGATATGACTTCGTTTTTCTCTGCCTAAGGCGTCTTTGTTGAGAATATAGAGCGGAAATATTGTTACTCTCCTTCTGTTATGTTAATTTTATGTCTTTGTGTGGTCAGATGTAGTAGAAGTATGTTTTTGGTACTGGAATTTATTGTTATTTGTGGTTTTACCTTTTTCTTTTCTCGAGATGTCCTGTAGGACGTACAGGCACGTGACCTGTATTATTGTATCTTGAGTTATTTGTGTGGATGTCAGACTGTTGTATACGCAGCAGCTTTCTTTTTTTGTCGTTGACATTTTTGCGGTCTTCTAATAGTTTATTAGACCACATATATCTTTTTGCTTTGAGACTTTTGGCTAAGGCTCAAAAGCTTTCATTTATTATCTTGTGTTCACGATATGGTACAAGTGAGGTTGAAGTAGTTTGCTGTTGTCTATTGTGACTCTTTGTATATACAGAGGTGAAACAACCCGCTGCCGCCTATTGTGAATTTATCTTTTATCTTTATGTCGACGTTAAGACCACGTTTGTTTAACAATTGAGATAGTTCTGGTACTACCGTAAATGACCCACTGAGAATTAAAAGTTTATATTATTTTGACTCTGTTAGAGTTCTGCTAAAGAATGGTAAACATTTCTTTGTGATTTGTATGACGACCATATTGAATTCAATTAGGTGTCAAAAATGTTTTACTATTCAACTTTTTTTATTGTTGTGGTGTGTTACATCCAACATCATGATTTTTTTATTATTGACGATGGACTGTAATATTTTTCTATTTCTTTGGAAGACTGTAATGATTCTTCCGTTCCTTTTAAGTCTTATCGTAAGTTTTTGTTTCGTGGAAGACTCCTACAATTTTTTTTTGTTTCTTTTGGAAACAACAGTTTTAGACTAAACTGTTTGTGTATCGATTATGGTTTGTTATGCCATATACCCCCTTTCTTTCTTCTTCTCCAAGATTGTGTATTAACGGTTTGGATTTATTTTCTTCTTTTGTCCTTCTGGAAGTTTTCTTGCTTGGAAATTTTCTTCTGTGATCAATCCCAGAGATATTCTTATGGAACTATTGGCCATCCTTTCTTCTTTTGCGTTAGTTTAATTTTCAACCAGTGGTTGGAAATTCACTCATTGCTTGACTGTCATAGTCAACTTTATTATTGTTTGATGCTATTTAGGTTATCTACCTAGTGGATAACCATAGCGAAGCTTGCTAAAACTACTTAGTTGGCCACCCGCCTTTGTTGAGCTGGAAGCATCCCTCTTTTCGCTCCCAGAAACTTTAACACTGGTCTGTTCCACACTTTTGGTTAGGTTAGAGCCATATTTATAGAAATCTGCCATTGGTCGTTGTGCCTAATAGCCAACGAACTGTACCTGATGTCGATTCATTAAATCGAGCATCCAGTTTAATTTTGCATGTAAATATGTGATTTTTGTTTATATTTTTTTTGTTTTATTCAGACCTAAAATTTATCTAAGTCAGTGTTTCGTCGGATAATTCAGATTTGTCTGAAACCGAATAAATCGGTTTTCTTAAATTTTTAATACCTTTCTTCTAAAATGTTTAGTCCATTCTTAATTTTTAATTTTTTAGTTGATTCCCTTTACGCCTTTGCGTACTTAATCTTTGCTACCTTCTCCAGCGACTATTCAATCCCTCCGTGGCCCGTGTACAGGAAGAGTTGCGCTAACGCGAACTTTATCCTGGAGAGGATTCGTTTCCTTTCCAAATTTTTTTGGCGTGGGGTCAGTACGGCACTGATACCCTAGTACTTAGTACATTGAATACCACTTTGCTTCGGCAAATCTGTCCCTTAATGCTTCTTTCCCTTCAGGAAGTTGACACGTTTCAATTTTTTTTGAGCTGTCTCGACAACCCTTGTTTTATGTCGGTGGTGTTGACTATTAGTCAGGGAGCATCCTGCTATAGTCAAGTGGATTAGTGGACCTATCCCTATTCCAATTAATAATTTTGTTTATCTCAGATGTTGTCGCAAAGAGACGAGCCTCTGGAAGTAGTGTAGAGACTCCGCACGTCGATCTCCAGAGCAACTCAGTTTGGCTCGCACCCCAGTTCGTTGAACTGTTTTACTTTTTTATTATTAATATTGATCATTTATTGTGTTCAATATGTCTATATATATATGTATATATGTCGTATTTCTTTTCGACATAAATTTTATTTTTATCTTATCTTATTCTACTTCGGTATTATTCTCTCTCTAGTTTGTATTGATCGAGATCTTAAGTTATGCTACCCCGACCAAGAACCTATATTGATTTTAAGGGTGTTTGCAAAATTTAATCTCATTTTATTTTTAGAATGCCTTGGTAGAGTGTGATATTTTTATGCTTATGTTAGTTTATATTACAATAAATTGTACATACCTTTAGTTGTCTTCAAGTGGATACAAAATTCAATTTATCTTATTTTACGGATTTATAAATCCAAGTAATTTTTTTTGGTATCTATACCAAAGATATCAAGATTCCTCTGTCTAGTTACCAATGATAGTTCATTATAGTATCTGTTCATTTGCCTAAGTTTTACTCTTAGTGTGAAGACCTTCGAATTTCGACTCTCTATTCGAAACCCCCCAAAATAATGTTTGAAAAGATTATTGCTGTCTAACATCCTATATTCTGAATGGCCAGACACTGAGGAAGGCTAGGGATGAAGTAAGCGGATTCCCGCTAGTTGACTCGTCGGAATGATAAGCCATTCATAATTGTATTTCAGTAATAAATCTAGAATAACAGCCTCCCGCGCCAGGAAACTTTTTTTAGTTCTCCAATACCTGTTTAGTTATGTAATCTAGAATTATTTAGACCCTACCCGAAGTTGACCCTACCCGAAGTTAACCCTACCCGAAGTTGACCTACCGATGTTGTCCCTATTATAGGCGGATGATACACGTTAGTTATCACAAATTCTAGTTGTCATACTAATAACTAAACATCAGCCTTTTTTTTGTTTCTAAATATAGATGTGTCTTACAGAAATTCTGATGTCTACCTCTCCCAGTGAACTTATTAAGGCTTGTCTTTGTAGAACTTTAATGTACCCAATTTTGAACTATTAGTAACTCTTTCCTTTTATTTGTGTATTTCTAAATGTGTCTATAATGACGCGCTGCGTTATTACCTTATGTTATTCGTGGATTAAGTCATAGATGAAAGACTCTACGCTTCCGAACAAACGATAACATTATTTTTTTTGTGTTTTATTGTGTTAGGTCTCATAACGACTACGCAGTAAATTATCTGTTTTGTATCTTGGTGACAACACTAGTATGTTTTGCTTTATATTACTTATGAAATTTCAAATAATAATATCTTAATTATATTGTTTCGATTGAATGCGAGCAATTGGTCTCAAATAATGATTTGTAGATATGTTTTGTTTTATTCCGCTTTGTTCATGATATTGGTTATAGGTGAAATACCCTATGCATTTTGAGAGTGAGCATGCAATTTTTTTTTTGTTTACATTTTTATAGTTGAGTCATTTCTGTGCGTTCTGTTTCGCTTTGTTCTGAAATCTTTGAGTTGTTACCACGTGAGTTGTGAAAGAAGGATTCTGTGAGTCCAGATTGTAGCTACATTTGTCCATTCTGTTTGTCTTACCTCTCCGTATATCTATTCCCACTTTTGAAAAGGTTAGTATGGTGTGCCACCATGCCTAGTCCGATTCCACGCTGGTACCCAGTTGAAATCGTGGGGAGGGCTGTGTAACCGTTTCAAAAGATTTAAAAGAAACTCATTATATATTTCGATTATATTTTTTTTTAATAAAACTAATAGCCCCATCTATCTGTCAAGTACCTACCTGTAGTCGACTCAAGGATTCTTCTGTAATTCCCAAATATATCCGGTAGATGAGCATATTTTTCAACTTGTCACTCACGCCCAATTTCCAGATTCAGGCGCCATGACAGCGCTTCGCTTTTTTCTGTTAAGACCGTCCAACCGTTAAGACGTGTTTCCAAAGTTGGTCTCAATTCAGAGACCCTTATTGGAGAGGCTATAATGCTGCTATTATATTTCTAATACTCGTCGCAAGATAGTATTGCTATGGAGTTATTCCAGATCATGGCCCAGTAGCAGTATCTTTTTTTTTGGAATCCCTAACCCCTCTTATCTAGGATGGTGGTGATTTGATATAGTACGTAGCTGAATCAATGCTTTATTTGGTGACATTAAATAAGAAGAGAAACAGAGCAGATTAAGGTTGTACCAATTTTTATTATACCTACTTTCAAGACAACAGAAATGATTATGAACTCAAAAAAAATGAAAATATAGTGAAGTGTTCTAATTTAATTTAAAGGTTTATTTTCTTCATTGTTCCTAGTTGATAAATAACTATATTATTTTCAATGTAAACAAATTTCGAAATTTGGGGTTAATATATATATATACATTCATTTTCTTTATAACCAATTCTTAATTTAATACGATACAAAGATTTTTTGTTTATGATAATGTTAACATAAAATAATATTTTGGAATCCCTTTGGGATGACGTAACTTTTAATGTTTTCTTTTTGTTCATTGCTAAGAAATAATAAAGAATAGTTTTCTTGTACACTTTCAATAAATCTTAATTTTTTTTTGCTCTTCCCCTTTGAGGATAAACCAGGGGTGGCGTCCAATAATAAATTATAATTTCATATTATCTAATTGTGCTTGAATTTAAAATACGATATAGTTTCTATAACCCCGCCCTAATTCTCTTCGACAACGAGCGATTCTGGCCTTGTAATATTATTGTAGCACGGCAAGCGTTACAGTGTTAACCTCTAGTCCCATTCTTTTTGTTGCTGCTTCAAGCGCCTTGAATGATTCTACCACGTCCGCCTTTCTTCTTGCAATAATGTCGATGACATCGGCGTACGCTAGTAATTGAACGCTGCGATTAATAATAGTTCCTCTGGTTTATATTCCAGATTCTATTATCGCTTTCTCTAGTGCAATATTGAATAGAAGGTACGATAGGCTGTCTCCTTGCCTAAGTCTTATCTGAGACTGGACCCTTCTGAAAACTCCGTTTCTGCACTCTAACTTTACACTCGACTCTTGAGAGGGTCGCTTTCACCAGTTTTACTAAGTATGCTGGTATGCTGAATTCTATCATGGCCTTGTACAGTGCGTTTCTTTTAACACTATCATAGGCACATCTAAAATCAACAAACAGGTGATGCGTATCAATGCCATACTCATAATATGTTTTTTCCAGAACTTCCCTATACTCTTCCTCTGTTTGTCTCGTTCTTCGCCCTTGGAGTCTTCTATATACCTGATTTTTTTCTTTGCGTAGCTTGTGCGCATTCCTCATCGTACCAGTCTGACCATAATTTTTTACGTTTTTGCTTTCCGATAACTTCAGTTGCCACTTCTTCCAATATGGCTCTACACTGCCTCCAATAGTTGTTAATATCTTCAACTATAACATCCGTGCAGCCTTCCAGCTTGCTTTCGAGACTTTCCTCGAACCTCTTAGCTATCTCAGGGTTCTTCAACGCTTCTACTTTAAACCTCTCCTCTTTAACTCCTTTTTCTCTCTTTGCATTGGAGATTCTAGCTCTTAGTTTAGCTTGTAGTATGTAACGGTCCCGTGTCTATGTTCGCCCCGCGTCTTGCACGTACGTCTATCACGTCGCTGAAGTGTCTTGCGTCAACCACCACATGGTCGATTTGGTTTACAGTATTCTCATCTGGACTTCTCCATGTTCCCTTATGTATATCTTTGTGCCTGAAGCATGTGCTGGCAATCACCATGTTCATTGAGGAGGCTAAGTGTATTAGTCGAGTTCCGTTGTTGTTTGACTCTTCATGTAAACTGTGAATTCCAATGGTTGGCATGTATTCCCTCTCCTTACCTATCTTTGCATTAAAATCTCCTATTAATACCTTTACGTCATTTCTAGGACAATGTTGTATGATATTTTCTAGTTGTTCATAAAATTGTTATTTTTCTTCATCCGGCTTCTCCTCAGTTGGTGCATGAGCATTTATTATTGAATATTTAAGGAATTTACCTCTGAATCTTAGTGTGCATAATCTTTCGTTGAGAGGTTGTAAGTTTATTATAAGGTGCTTTACTCTTTTATTGACTATGAATCCCGTTCCTAATTTGTGTTCCGTTGGATGGCAGCTATAATATATCGTATAATTCTTTTTTTTTTTAAATTTTATTTCCTAACCATCTCATTTCCTGAAGTGCAATTATATCGCTCGTATATACTTCTACACTGTTAATGAGACTACTGCAAGGCTTCTGGCCTGTATAGGGATCTTACATTCCACGAGAATAATCCTAAATCATTGTCAGTACTGAAACTACCTTGAATTCTCTTAACATGCTGTTTTTTACGGTGTCGGGGTGTTAACCCTACACCCAACCCCCAACCTGGAGGACCAGTTCACCTGCTCTCCTCAGTTTCCGACCCAACTTTCCACCCGGGTTGGATACCAGATCTCCAGTTGGGCTGCTCGGTTTAACAGGTGGTACCAGCGTGAAGGTGAGAGTCGGATTTGAGTAGAAGAGGCTAAGTGGAGTAAACTGGAAGCAACTCTATGTTTTCGCATTCTACCCCTTTTCCCCCCATCTTGCAATTTTAGAAGAATCATATATTCTTTTGCGCTCGCTATGTCATACATACTCGACATAGCAAAGTGGTAATTTAAGTTTAGTTATTTTCAAGACAAATTGTAAATTACATCAACATCGAACTATACCTTGCTTGTCATTGATATCCCTTACAAAACAATTCACCAATGCTCATAATCAAAGGCAAATATTTCCGTCCGCTATGAGGGAATTCTCGATTTCACAAAGTACAGGGCCGCAATCAGGGCCTGTGCTATGTGACATAACAATATTATAATTATCCGTGTATAATTATTTAGTACGATTTAAAATTTTTAGGTACTTAAATACATTTATACAGATTATATAAGTGTATACATAATTATTTTAATTTCATTCACATGCAAGTATCTTTCGAAAATAATGTGTTTTCGAACCTCTGGCAGTGATAAAATGTAGATAATATAATTCCATAAACCTATTCAATATTAAATTTATTTAATGTTTACTATATTACAAATACGCACATTTTCTTTAACCCGTTTTCTGATAAAATTTGGCATCGTAGTTGGCCATAGAGCCTATACTGCAAAGTCAAGGTGAGGCGGACTATAGATCCGTGAATGATGTTTTTGCTGGACACATTAGGTCTGTTCGGAAAATATTATTAGATATAGTTCGGAATGTATTACAGTCGAGTCGCGTTAATTCAAACCTGCGATAATTCGAACCTCTCTATAGTTCATAATTATCATGAGTTCCCTACAAAATCTCCTTATATTTCGAACTAAATCAATACATTTTTATGCACTTGGCAATTCGAACGACAAAAATCATTGCTATATAACAAAACGACGCATTAATTCGAACTCATCGACAATTCAAAGTTGCAGAGAGAAAGAGGCCGAAAGATTGTATGTATCAACGCGACTTTGTTTTTGTTATGATTAATTTGACTACATATTTGTGACACACTTCTCACGAATTGGTTTGTTTAGTTATTAGTTACTGTTACTCTTTCGTTTGTATATAGATTAAAATTTTGTTAGACATGAGCCCTAGAAGGTATAAATGTTTGACGATTGCTGAAAACAAGTTAATCCAAAAAGTAGAGGAAGGTGAGAAGAACAGTGATGTTGCAAAATAATTTAAAATTCCTCTGAGTATTCTCTCAACCATAATAAAGCTAGAGGAGAAAATTAATTATGCTCAAACTGCTGGAGTACGGAAAAGAACTAGTAAAGGCGAATTTCCTCGTCTGGAAGAAAGTCTGGTGATTTGGCTAAGACAGTGTAGAGGACAAAAAGTGTCTATTAGAGGAAACATATTGAAGGAAAAAGCAAAAGAGTTCGCGTCTACTCTTCTTCTTCTTACGATGTCTATCCGTTCCGGATGTTGGCGATCAACATGGCTATCCTAACTTTGCTTGCTGCTATTCTGAATAGTCTGGTTGTCGATGTATTAAACCACTTTCTCAGGTTTTGAAGCCAAGATATTCTTCTTCTCCCTGGTCCTCTCTTTCCAAATACCTTGCCCTGAAGAATGAGTTGCAACAAGCCGTATCTCTGTTCATTCCTCATAACACTCTGAGATAGCGCGT